>NC_039501.1:672115-776654 GCF_003590095.1 Trichoplusia ni
ATGCCGCATTTATATCACAAAAGAAATGCATTCGCGCGATGTGTCAATTAGATAAATATGATAGTTGTAAATCTTATTTCCAGTCACTGAGAGTTCTTACATTGCCATGCTTGTATATTTTTGAAGTCATTGTATTTGTAAAAAATAATTTAAATTCATATGAAACACTGCGTAGTAATCGACATAGTCATAAAATAAAAGTACAACCTAGTAGAACCACTCTTTTAAATAAAAGCCTATTTTGCATGGCACCAAAATTGTATAATAAACTCCCCAATTCCATTGTGAAAATTGATACTATTGATAAATTTAAAAAAAGACTCAAAGAATTTCTTATTAGTAAATGCTACTATGATATTAGAGAATATTTAGAGGATAAGTTTTGACATTTGTTATTTTGCATTGTTATTGTTTTAGTTATATGTATTTGTCTTTAGAATTTGTATTTTATAGTTACTTTTGAACTTATTATTTTGTATTTTAATATTTAATATTTTGCATGCCTAATGGCGGAATATGTTATAGAACTATTTTAAACCTTAACATCTTTATTATGTACACATATTCGTAAAATAAATTATTTGATTTGATTTGATTTGATTTGATTTCTAATCTCTCCCTATGCATAAAATTATATAACTCAGATATCCGGTTTTAAGTTCCTGGTTTTTAATAGCATTCTTCGTAAAACTTGTCTGGAACTAGATTCTTTAGACCACAGCCATTTAAAGCAAACGTGTAAAGCAAAGTGTTAAAAAAATTTAATTTATAAACAATCATTTTTTTATCGACAGCTGTTTATATCTATACTCTATACTTTACTAGTCTGTTTGAACGCGCTAATCTCAGGAACTACTGGTCCAAATTGAAAAAATCTTTTTGTGTTGAATAGACCATTAATCGAGGAAGGTTATAGGCTATATACCATCACGCTGCGACTAATAGGAGCGAAGTTACAATGGAAAATGTGGAAAAAACAGGGCAGGTATAAATCATAACTTACATCTTCTAACCACGCGGACGAAGTCGCGGGCAACAGCTAGGTATGCTATATATGCTTCTAGATGATAAAACTGAAATAATACAGTTTTAACTTTGTCTCAAACATATTTTATCGCATAAATTATTTGTCAAAAATTCACGTGTTTCTTTTGACGTTTATTTACATATTGCCCTAAAACAAAAATAACTAAATTACACCAATATATAACACTTACTTCAAAGTTGAAATGCATTTTTTATTCTAGTAGAATATTTTCACCCGGTGTGACAACCCTAGCGCTTATTAGTGCTACTTTAACAAGAAAGATGCGGTTAAATAGGGATGCTACGTAAACATATTAAATAATATTTCCTTGTTATTTTTTCTTGAGATTTATTTGGGAATTAAGATGTTATATTTTATGATTGATTGTTATAAGGGTAGAATAATGGTTTTAATTAGATGTGGAGTAATATTGCTCAAGATTATAGTATTATTATAGTTGGATTAAATGAAGTATTTCTTCTAATTACATGTACTACGTAATTATATCCTATTATTTAGGTCAAACGACTTACCAGTAGTTTTAAATGAATGTGAGTTTGTTTATTACCGTTTTTACAGCCCGAAAGGCCTATTATTTCTTTAGTTAGCTTTCTTTAGGCCAGCCGTGTTTCTCGAGACAAAATTGAGTATATTGATAAAAACAATATTTAACAAAGTAAGAAAAAATTTTTTTTTGCTTACCTCACGTGGTCACTTTTTTATATTTTACATAATTAAGTAATCTTCCTTAATTTATTTCTTATAAATATCCAAACTTTTCCTTACTATAAAATACTAAATAAATATAAACTTGCCACCTGTAATTCAATTACTACCATTAACTCCCAATTACTACCATGCCCCAACAAAACTCACACGTCACAAACAATTTATATTAATAATCCTTCAACTTGTTTATCAGTGTTATTTCGGCAGCCTCCCGCGGTCCATACTCTCCTCCCGGCGTGATCTTTGCGGGAGATCTCTGCCCCAATTCGTATGACCCCATTGACATTCCGTATGTTGGATGAATTTAACATTTATCATCGAATTTCATGTTATGTTGGAAGCTGGTGTTGTGTGAGGAATTATTATGCAACGTTTTTTTATTGGGTATTTAAGTTCTTCAATACGTATCCGTAACGCTCAATGTGTTTATAAAACATGGGTTTCTTATTTTATTCATATTTTTGCCTTTAATATCAATACATTATTTTCATCATTTCATCAAGAATTAAAAAAATGCTTTTTAACCCGGCGCAATCTGTGATTGCTTCGCCGAACATAGAAAAATATATATTTGACAAGTATTAGCAACATACTGTATTAATATTGATAGAACTTGACATAGAATAAGTTTGATTCCCAAAAAAGTAATCGTCCATGTTTTACCCCAACAACGGAGCTACAACCAAGTACAATAATTTTTTTTTAAGAAATGAACCAAATGTCCTTTTACCGCAAATAAACGTCACACCAGATATGCCAGGAAACCCACAGAAATTCGTTACAAGTAGAGAATATCGCAACTTTAGTATTTAGCTCCCAGAAGGAAGTTTAAACTCAATTACGGTGACATCCTGGGACATATTGATTTTTTTCTAAGTGCTCCAACATGGGTTGGGAGGTTGTGGCGTTTTTCCGTATCAGGGGAAAGCGACGTGTTTGCAATTGCGAGCGAAAAATGCACAATAATTACAATTAAATTTCTAATTTGTTTAAGAATACGAATTATTTAAATAGCTTTAATTGTGAAAACACTAAAATATTTTTAATATTTTTTTTCTTCGGCTACAAACATAACGTAAAATAACCTACTGATTGTATTGACGCTAATTAATTATTCTCTTTCTGGTAAAAAGCTAAGTAATACCAATTGTTAGCGAAAAATGCACAATAATTGCAATGAAATTTTAATTTTGTTGGAGGATAAGAAGTACTTTACCAGATCAGAACAGCTATCATTATAATTAAAAAAAAATCTTCAGCTAGAACCAACTACCTTTGTATTCTCGTTAATTTAACGACCTTTGAGTACTTGTACAGAACCCAAAGAACATTCCTATTTAAGTCAAAGAATTTAAGTTTATCTCTACCCTTAAAACGTATAAACCCATCCTACAACTTAAAACCATTGCCTAGTCCGTCCATACAAGCGTTCATCACCTTACAAACCCATGGAGGATAGTACCACACGTTGTGGTAAACCCCATCAGGTATCGGTCATGTGTTCAATATTGTATAAAGAGCCTTTCCTAATTGTTTTGTAGATATCCTTAATGTTTTTAGGGTAAAGAATTTTAAGTGAACATTTGAGGAATGGGCTTCTTAGCGTTGTAGTGAAGTGATTATTTTTTGTTGTGGTTAGGTGATTTGATTTGTATGAAAAAGGTACAAGTTCAAATGTATTTTAAGTTTCGTACCGACAGGGTAAAACAGAAACCTGTAACTGAGGCTTCGTTTTCCGTTGTTCGTCACTAAGTTGTGTCTACTGAAGCGTCATAACTAGATTGTTGAAATTGTCACAAATCATATAAGCTATAATCGCTCCAACAACCAATACAGACCTAGGTTAAGCGTAACTGATTGGCTAACTCCAGAATCTGTAAACATTTTAGTCTCCAATCTAAAAACTCATTTACTTACGTTTCATACATAATATTATTTTTTAAATACGACCGACTTCAAATAAAAACTACCGAGTCAAACTTGACAAATTTTCGCGTTAAACAAAAAAAGGATCAAAATCGGTTCATCCAGTCCGAAGCTCTTGGATAACAAACATAACCCTTTTTAAAGTCGGTTAAAAGAAATTCAATACTGGTATTATTCACTATTAAACTATGATAGAACTATTTAATTAGCCAATCACAGTCGCTCGATCGATCAAACTAACAAAGTTAACATAAAACATGAACTTAATACGAGAACTTTGCAGATTGGAAGTTGGTATTATAAACTAAGTTTCACTTTATTAATTAAGTTCTAGTGGTGGTATCGATTGGTTTTGTTGAGGTGTGATCTGGTTTACCGACTGAGAAAAAGGAGGGTTTTATTGTTAGATATAGTTTGAGAGTTAGATCTTGAAGTATAGCTATTTCAGTGACGTGACAGTTATTATGATACTAAAACGTTAGTTCCAAGGGCTTTTTTTCAGTTTATTTTTGAGGTTTTTTATCCATAGAGTAAAACGGGCCAAATGCAAAAAAGGACTCGCAACACTGGGGGTCCATAATGTAAATAGGCTATAGAAAAAACCAATTTGAAACTAAAATGACTAATCGAATTTATGACCTTAACAATCGAATTTATGAGCTTAACCTCGATTTATTTTCAGTATTTTATGGTACAGCGGCAACAGCAAAACATCACCTTATAAAATAGTCAGACCTAAAATTTGCTAAACGTCTTCATCGAAGAAAATCAAAATAAAAAACATAACTACACTACTCAAAGTAACTATTCAGACTCGAAACTATCCAAAAATACTCATACAAAAGCTTATCAAAACAACATCATGAATCAATAAACATAACAAATAAAACTCTATAAAAATCAAACGAAACATATTTCTACCTACACCCCTGCTCGCACCCTAAAGTTAAAAGCATCCAAGTCAAAACATATGAACGTATAAGACTGTCATATCGTCATTATCCCGGCTCAAGGGAATATTCTCGAATCCAAGATGGCCGCTCGATCAATGACACAGCGACGATACAGGCTGTATATTTATCATTCGTTCGCTCGCTCCTAATTCCTGTATTAATGTTACACCCTGTAGCTAAACAGTGAGCGATAGATGTCCCCTACTCTTTGTTGTTATCTAAGTTATGTCACCATTTCTTATTTGTGAGATTCAATGAAATAGTTTTTCTTTTTAGCAATTTTTGGTATTCACGTATAAAATTTAAAAGGTGATTTTGCTGATATAATTTTCTTAACGCCATGGCAAATGCCAGTGCCATGTAATAAAGGTACAAGAAAAAACTGTTCGGTAGCTTTTTTCTTTCAAAAACAAATGTGTTTTCATGAGCATTTTACGAAAGTTAGTTAAATACCAGTCACTAAAAATCTGTATTTTAGTTAAAACATATTTTAATTTACTTGTAATTCGAATTACTTAACGCACATAGCGACAGATTAGTAACTTTAAAGATCATATCATTTTTTTCAAACAAAAACCTTAATTTCTGAATGAAATTCAAAACTCAGGAAGAAATTAAGATCTCAGGTCAATAATATTACACTTTCTTAAGATTTAGTGTAACTTGAGGCGAAGACAATGAACTCTTCCCGTGAGAATGAGTGCAATTTGACAATGTAGCAATAAAATCACTAGAAACCTACTACCGTGACTCAATGTAAGACTATTGAAATTGTTGAAGAGAGATAGCGCTCTACGTGTTGCAACGTCCCATCTCTCTTGCACAGTAGCAATAAAATTATTTTTAAAAGAAGCAAAGTTTTTTTTTAATGTTCCGTTTTACTACTGACTACTAGTTACACTATTAGTGTCGTTTAATACTGTGAGAAGAGGTGATTCATTTGTTAAATTATATTATGATGAAATTTTAGAATATGAATTTGCATGGGAAACGGAAATGATTCAGTTTTTACGAAAATCTTATAGCTCGGAAATCAATTGTAATTTGGGTTTTTGACTTTCGTGTCAGAACTACAATATTTTTCCACAACAGATCTGACTGATGACCGTTTTAACGATACCTTATACAAAAAAAAAAATTGATGGTCGGTTTTTCAAAATGTACGGTGGACTAAAACACACCAACATAGTCACACCATAATCATATTACTAATCTCATGAACTCACATTTCACAAAATTAACACATGGATGCTGCATAGGTCCCAAAAACAATGTGTATACAGTACCAATTCGAGTAAAATAGATATATGTATGGAGGGTGATTCTCCGGAAAAAAGTAAAACAAGTTAAAAACGTCATTATCCTCACCACACTTTTGATACTGCAGATTGATGTATTCTATATTATTTTTATCCAAGTTCGTAAAGTACTCAGGCTATTAAAAGATGACTTAAAATTTTAAAAAAATATAGTACTACAGTTACTTAGACCAGTTGGTGAGGATAATGACGACGTTAACTTGTGTTATTTTTTTCTGGAGAATCACCCTGGAATTATCACAATTTCGACTTCTACTCGCTCGGTTTCCACACAATTCTCTCGCAAATGGTAAGGGCTCGAGTTATCCATCACTTGCCGGTTTTCGCCAGCACTCATAATTGATAGTATTATTTTTCCTGTTGTTATTAATTGCCGTCCTCTGTATTCAATCAAACAAGGCCTGGAATCTTTTAGGCCGTTTTCGAGACTGATGGCCGGTTTACAAATGATTGATGTTCAGTCTATCATTTATTTCCAGCTTTTACAACTTTTTCGTATTTTTGTTTATTTTAACCTGAAAATATTCTATTCACCTTTTCGACTTCAAGTATTTTGGGTCGGTAGTACAATCTGCACGGTAAGCGATTGTCACACTAGCAGGACTCGATCTGAGCGCCGTATTACAGCATTACAAATGTATAATTTCTACTATTCTTGCATTTCTTAATTCTCCTATGTGGAATCTATATACATATGAAGAGTTAAGTCCAATATCCTGAACAATTTTCGGAGATAACAACTGTCGCAAGACACCAGCCAACTGCGCGGGACATATAGTGCACGAGATTTGCTCTAACACAAGTGCACTCCTAGTTCCTTTACTCTCATAGCCCTATGCCACGCCAAACCAACACGGCCGGAGAGAGATTAGGCGTATGACCCACATTTTTACGTGCCTTCTGAAAGACAGAAGCTGTGATATTTATTTCTAAAACGTAGTTGCGTGCCGTAAGTTCGAAATTAATTAATCTATACTAATATATAAAGCTGAAGAGATTGTTTGTTTGAACGCGCTAATCTCAGGAACTACTGGTTCAAATCGAAAAAATATTTTTGTGTTGAATAGACCATTCATCGAGGAAGGGTTTAAGCTATATAAAATCACGCTGCGACTAATAGGAGCGAAGAAAAAGTCATAACTTATATCTTCTTACCACGTGGACGAAGTTGCGGGCAACAGCTAATAGTTAATACGCTATTCCAGACACCATCATAATCCATTCCACAGTGTAACAATGCCCATTAGTCTACCTTTAAACAGCGTTTTAATGTTCTAAGTACTTTCAAGAATATTCAATATCCAAATTAACATTATGATACTCATAATCGTCTATAAAAGATATTTATAAAGTTAAAACCTTTCTGACCCGCAAATATTTGTGTTATCCAAGCAATGTATTACGAGGGTAATAAACTCAAGTTTTAAATATTAAATTAATTTTCTGTAACCATGGTGGAATTTTAGGGCTGGATTCTTGTGTGATAAGTCTTGATTTTTCGTTTATCGATGATTTACTATTAAGATGGGCTCGTGGATCGATCATAGGTTAAGTTACGCTTGACGCGGTTGGTAACTAGATGGGTGACCATCTTTGTCATAACGAGTTCCTCCGGAAGGCACGTTTGCTGTTATTCATGCATCTTTGACAGTCTTTGCAAGTCAGAGAACCAGTCTAACTAGGGGGTTAGACTGGTGTTGCCCAGGTAACTGGGTTGAGGAGTTCACATAATCAGTCGTACCTTGTAAAACGCTGGTACTTAGCTGAACCTGGTTAGACTAGAAACCGAAAAAAGGCTAGGATGATTATTATTTCCTTTTAAATACTAGTAGTTCAATATAGCCGATTGTCATAACAATACCAAAAACAGTTTTCAATATAAATAGGTTCTATTGTAGGCAAAATGTTGAAAACGCTGATTACAGTGTGACGCAAATATCGATACAATCCCATCCCTACCGAGGATTTGATTCGCTGTTTCTCGGATCAAAGTATTTCAGAAGGTCGTACCCTTTGGCATATAGGTTGGGACGAATTTATTACAGCCACTGATCCGAACCCGGTACTATTGGCTCGATTCCGTCCTATTTTCATTCTGATAGGGTTCATAAGGATTTCTGGTTTCGTTCTAGCCGTTATTTTTTGTTCGTATTTGTATAAAGACCAGATATTCAAACGCAAAATTCTTGCTATTTTGACTGTTTCGCATTCAGGCGTGGATGGATTTTTTGGTAGTTTCTCGTTGTGAAAATCATATCAGTTATGGCATAAAAATGTGGCTTGAACTAAACCGATAACCGGATATTGAAGCTAAAGGTAATTAATTGAAAAGGCTTGAAATGAAGGCATGAAAATGAAATCTTAGTCATGAAAAAATAAACAAATAATCCAAACTAATATTATAAATGCGAAAGTAACTCTGTCTGTCTGTCTGTCTGTCTTTCTGTCTGTCTGTCTGTCTTTTCTTCACGCCTAAACTACTGAACCGATTTGTGTGAAATTTGGTACAGACATAGTTTGAAACTTGAGAAAGGACATAGGATAGTTTTTATTACAAAAAATAAAAATAAAAAATAAAATTTATTACGGACATACTATATAATAGTGCCATCTATTGGTCAAATGTCGAGCTGTTCCTATGCTCCGTAGATAGATGGCGTTAATCGCGCAATGGTGTCATTACACGTGTTCGGTTCATGTTATTGTTTTAATTCATCGGAAAATCCATCAGAAAAATGTAAATAAACAGTAAAAAGGTGTAAAAAAAATAATATTAATATAACAAAAGTTTTACTACAAAGAAAATGCTCTAACGGAGTATAGATAATTCTATTAGTACTACGCGCAATGGTGTCGATCGTTACACGAGTTCGGTTCATGTTGTTTTAATTCATCGGAAAAAGTAAATAAATAGTAAAAAGGTATGAAAAAAATAATAAAATAACATATAAAAAATATAATACTACTTTTAGTACAAAGAAAATGCCCGAACGGAGTATAGATAAATAATCCGAGTTGTCACTATGGTCGATAGATGGCGTTGGGATCGAAATAGATCGCGCTATGGTTTCGTTACACGCATTTGGTTGGGTATCGGCCGAGCGCTTCGGTACCGTCGTGGTAAAATTGTATTGTTGGTTGTATGGTTGTTTATGTGGATTGGTCCTGTTTCGTAAATTCTAAATTGAGAACCTCCTCCTTTTTTTGCAGTGGGTAAAAAACTTTCTGCTCAAAGTAAATTTACGGACGAAGTCGCGGGCAAAACTACCCATGCTAAAAATGCGATAATAACTCTGTCTATCTGTCTTTCCGTCACGCCTAAACTACTGAACCGATTTGGATGAAATTTGGTTCAGACATAGTTTGGAACTCGAGAAAGGACATAGGATAGTTTTTATCCCAAAAATCCTGCGGGAGCGGGAACTTCTCAAAAATCCCGCGAGATCGGGAACTATGTGAGTAAAACCAAAAATCTGCCGGAAGTCACTGTTCCACGCGAACGAAGTCGCGGGCAAAAGCTAGTTGCATATAAACCTCTAATTAAAAGGTCTGGATACCTTGTAATGAATATCAAGAACTACTTTTGCATTAAAATAAGACCTTTTCACATCACACGTATGGATGTATTTTAAAAATATTTTCAACATTAATAATCACATAAACTTTGAACATCGTACATCTACAAGTTTTGTGTGAACCTAAATCCAAAAAAGCTTAATATAATTTTCAGCCTCATCCCAGTCTAGCCAATAAATCGATGAATATTCAAAAGCAACGCCACACCGTTACGCTTAAAATTTAATAATCTACCTAATCCAATAATTAAACAAGAGATTGGACTAGATTTTAGGCCTTGTTCGAACCAAGCGTATAGGCAACTGCGAACCGTGAGTTAGCAATACGTAGTCCTTTGTATGTCTGTACATATTCACTCTTATTTTACTCCTAATTGACTATATACCTTTTAAGCTATGCGTAGACGTAAGCGAAAAAGGAAGAACCGTTCAAGTCAAAAAGTATTATCAATTCGGATGTTGGTTCAACTAGATTCTTAATTTCGTTATTAATTGTTATAGCGACAACAGTAAAACATTATCTGTAAAAATTTCAACCATCTAGCTAACATGATTACGGTTCATGAGATACAGTAGGTGACAGACGGAAGGACATCAGAACCGTAGTTACAGGGTTCCGAATTGACCCTTTAGATATCTCCAGGTAGCTCTAAAAAACCGTCTAGATTCACGTTCACATTAGGGCTCAAAGTTAACCAGTTCAAGTTAAGTGTTTCAATATGCGCCTGGTTTGAATAAGGCCTTAGTTTCAAGTTTCAATACATATTGCCTAAAACCATATTTACGAGCTTCACTTGTTAATTGGGTTGGCTTATTGTCTAGATATTGGTTTAAAATCTAGCTTAACTTAGGTAAATCTGGAATAAGGTGCAAGCTCGTATAAAGGCCAGACTCAGGATTATATTTGGGTATTACATATTTTATATTAACTTCCATTGGTTAGTTTGTCTTTAACCAGCGTTAGACATTTAATGATTGTCAGTTAAAAGTGACGTAAGTTAAAGTATATCCCTTCTTGAGACCCAAGCGAAAATTTCTTGTACAAAGTTTCATGAAAATCGATTCAGTTTTATTACTGCAATAGCAACAGAAAAGAGTAAACGTTATGAATTTTTAACTTAAATAAAATAAAAATTTGTATAAATATTAAACACTCAAACGAAAAAGTTGAAACGAAATCACAAAACGAATTGTGATTTCAGCTACACAATTGTCCGACAACCCTCAAATATAAATAAAAACAATAAAAGCATTAACAACAAACAAGTCGAACTAACAAAACCAAATTGCTGGAACTCAGGTTAACCCTAAAAATGCTAAATAAACAATACAAATTATATACCACTGGCTACAATCGTAGTATTTTAATTAAACTTTAATTGGTGGCGGGCTGAACCTATAAATAATGAAGGCCTTGTTAGGGCCGCCTCGGATATTTTCGGATATGCGGATATTTTGGCGGATATTCTGCGGATAATTATGTTAGATAAGACCTTGTGTGTAATTTTACGAATAATTTTACTTTTTGAAGTATTTTTAATTTGTAATAAAGATTTTCGTTTTCGTATGTTTGTATTGTTTGAATGAAAAGGATTCAAATGAAATCAACTCTCGGATCCACGGGTTAATCTTGACAACGAAATAGGTTTTTTAATTGAGAAATTGTTTATTATTTTTGTTTTTCATCGCGATTGTTTGAAATATGATATTACCGGCCTGGAAACCTGTCTGACATATTGTGAAAAGGCTTATGTTATATACGAAGTGATAGCAATCTGTATAAATGTCACATTTGTAATATGTTTTACACAATACATTTAAAGGCCAGACTGTGAAGTATTTTTGGGACAATTTTAATGTCAAATTACGCTTGTTTATGATTTTATTTACACCTTTTAGCCTACGTAGCTACGTAACTAAGTTAGTCGCAAACTAAAGATAGATTTTTAGGAACAATACTTCGGTGGGTCGGAATTAGAGCCTGCAAAAGAACTAGAATATTCGTTGACCTAGTGCGCACTGAAAATCTAACCCGTTCGAATAAAAATGTATGGATGTTACTTGCAAAACCCTGCTCAAAAATGTATAGAATCTAGCTATTATTTATGGGTAAACTAGGACGCCTTATAATTCTACATGTCGTACACATAATTCAGCCCCTTTAAATCTGATTCTGATGAAACATCATACACGTTCCATACATCTATCAGATACAGGATATTAATAATATATCGCAAGACATTATCACAGCCGTGTCAAAATTACAGGTGTGTGTTTGCTTATAATTACAGATGTTTGTATTGTAAGGAAACGGGAAAGCGTCGGCGAACCACATCAAATAGTCTGCAGTACAATATAATGGGAAATATTAATGATTTACAGCGAGATTTTAGATGTTTATTCACTTAATTAGCAATTAAAGGTAAGGTTTGTAAGGTGATGAAGTTAAGGTAGGTTTTTTTATTATAAAATCCATAGACTGAACCAATTCCTTTCGCCACTCACACATTTTTCTTTTTGATAAACTATTCACATCAAAATAGATCTGAGAAAAGATTAAAATAAATTCCGCGATTAGCATTAGACCAATTAATAGACTTCAAAAGGATTATTTTATGTAAATTTTTTTCGTTGTACGTTATTTTATTGCTGTGATACATTTATTTTGTTTATTATTTTAAAGAATAAGTTTTCAAATTACATTTTTTTTTTTAGAAATAGTTACGCAATAGAGCGTACAATTTATATGAAAAACTTTGGCACTAAAGGTCTAGTGCCCAAACAATTAAAATAGCTGGAGTTCAGGCTTAGGCATTTAATTAGCCGACCTAATTAAATTGGTCTCAAATAACAATTGTTTTTCCCAAACCGCAGGTGGTTAGCGAATAATTTTGAACGAATATTGTTTGTTTTGGAATGTGGCTAATTTTATTTGAGAATAGTTTATCGCATGTTAGAGATAACAGCAAAAATTGAACATTATTTCATAAGTAAGAAGAAACTTGATAAATAATGTGTTATTAAAAGGAACGCTAAATTGAAGAAATTTAGACGCTTTCCTAGCATACGTTTTGAAAACCAATCTATGTAACTTGCTAACTATTTAAAGTGCCAAAAATATCCGAAAACTAAATCAAATCGGATAAATATCCGCAACGAGGCAGCCCTAGCTGTCCAGTAGCGAAACCCAATAAATACTAACTCGACAATAGAACTTTTATAAAACGGATATTTTTTTATTTGCTAAGTTCTGTTAACACGGACTCGATGGCTTTTGCTAAGTTATATTTACTGAAGAATATAATTGTTCTTATTCCTTTGTATTCTTTGTAATATAGGTTTTAAAGGGTTGACCTGAATTGCATTTGTATATTATGAAGTTTCTTGCCGGTCCTTCATAGGAATTAAATTTTGGAAAGGCGCAACTAGTCATTATTATTATTATCGTTGAAAAACCTTTTGATTTTGATAATTTTCTAAATGGATCTTACTAATATTATAAATGTGAAAGTATGGGTGTTTGTATGTGGGTGACGATTTCGATGAAATTTGGTATGAAGGGTATACATTAACACATAGGATTAGAATTTTATTTGTTTAATTAAAAGACGATGGATAGTTTGAGGAAAACTAAAATCTACATGTTTGTGGATTGGCTCAAAACTGACAACGTGTTTGATCCAAACTAAAATCTCCGAGTCTAAGTATTTCAAACCGTTTGATTTAGGAGTTGTCTTTACAATACGTATAAATACGTTAAGATGATTAAATTCTACTAATTATAGTAGACAGTGATAGACATATTAATGTCAATCAACCAAAAATATTTCTTAGAATTTGTATTTTTCCTAACAGTAATTAATACACATTTTAGATTACTTGAATTCGCAATAGAAATAATAAAATTAACACTTACCAGAGAAAATGGCGATTAAATTTCTAATTTTGGCACACATTTTGATTTGCAACTAATAACGACACAGCACATAATTTTACAAGATCAGTCGAGTAATCATCTACACATTTTGTCACTAAATCTGTTTATCACAACACTATTTTGTCACTAAAATGTCACTACACCGGCACTAGTCCCACTGTTCACGTCACTGTCATAGTCGCTGTGCCATTATTTCGCCGGGATTCTGAAAAAGAAAAAAACAACTGTTAATAATTTGATTTTAAATCCAAAAGTACTTGGTTCAAAGAAAACCATTTCTACAGTCGATAAAACAAAACACAATCTAAATTCAAAACTAAAATGATAAATATTTAAAAAATAAATCCCAAGAATTAAACATAAAACAATTCTACTGAATGTCAAAAACAAAAACCAAAATAAAAATAAATATGTAACAAAAAGTTTACGACCGAAAATCTGAGTTCATTTTACAAAAAAAAATTGACGCCGGTGCATGTTTTGACAAAAATTTGTTGTTTTTTTAATATTACACATGTTTTATCATAGACTTTGAATAACCCATAAAAGTTAGAATTCGTGTTAATATTTTAGATAAAAAAGTGGTACATTTGGGGTCATAGTTATAAAATTTACTAATGTTAGGGTCTTGACCGGTCATAAAACATATTTCGTTTTAACTCGAGATCTTTTTGCGGCTGTGGATATTTTTTATGTTTTACAAGTGTGTTTAATATTACGAAGAGATTTATAATGCATGCGACCTATTTTGTGTCTACAACCTACATGATAAACTTAAATGAAATAGATGGATCTCTGATAGCTTTTGTTCCGCTTTTTATATCACGACTCCCGCATTATCGAATATTTTAATCCTTGCATTATTTTGTTTTGCAATTAATCAAGTCACACGCACAAAGGTACCCAGACAAGCATTCATGGATCACAAAAATGTTTGCACTAAGTGAGTTTGGCCGTGGTTTGGTGAGCAACCACTTGGCTGTCCGTGCAGTCAATTTATATATATATATATATATCCTGAGACAACTCACACACGGTTATCTGATCCCAAGCTAAGCAGAGCTTGTGTTATGGTAACCAGACAACTGATAAACTTACTTATATATTTCTAAATACATACATATTATAGATAAATTACACCCAGACACCAGAACAAATGATCATGCTCATCACACAACATTTGTCCTGGGCGGGAATCGAACCCACCACCTTCGGTATAGCAGTCAGGGTCACTAACCACTAGACCAACAGGCCCGTCAAAATAGTTATTCCATAAAACAATATTCTTAAATATTTCATAATTATTTATCACGCGAATTTATCGGATTTGCCAAACTTTAACCTTACATCTAACATTTTCTCTAGACGTGTCCCAACCTACAACAATGTTGGTCACTTGTCATCTCCCGCCCACGATCTAACGACCGTCCATAGGTCAACGGTCCACGTTTCATCCTATAGATACTCCGATATTAATGAGATAAATATTAAAATACATGAGGTAAGGACGTTAGGTGAAACCTGATCAAACAATTATTAATTGAATTAGTGTTATAAATATTAATAGAAATATTTAATATCCAATTTGCTTTTTTGTTTCGAAAATGCTTATTCAAAGAATTATTGACCGTCAAACAAATGACTATCGAACACAAAGAAATACATGAACCATCTTCTTAAATATCATTTAATAATGTAATCCAGAATTTTAGAAAAAATCTCTATCATGTCAATTTAGGACCAATTCTAATGAGACGAGTCGAATTCCTTACGATATCCACTAGATCTATTACGAAACATATTTTTGCTCTTCGGAATCATCTCTTGGTTTCATCAGTCATCTTCATATTGACACTGTCTAAACGAGGAAAAGAAGCCTGTATTTTTCAGTAAGACATTAAAAACTCAAAAGCAATAATAAAGTATACGTCCTTCTTGCAAATTATCATACCATCAAGATACAAGTAAGCCACAGCTCCTCGTACCATTAAACCCATAACTTTCTAAGTCTGAATGAAATCATCTACCCAAAACAGATAGGTAGCCAATGCCCACTCGAAAAAAGAATCATTAAGTTAAAACTTGATTCTGCTTACAACACAACTTAGCCCACGCTTAGCCCAGTTTAATATTGGTGTGTGGTACAAGTGAAGGGATTAAAGCAGTCTATATTACTGGTCAAAGCTAGCTCGACAAAATAATCAAATTAAGTGTGTAAGAGGTGATGTAAAAGATCAAAAAAGGTTATTCTTTCATTTCTGATAGCGATATCGGTGAAGAAATATTCGATACTAAAATATTATTAATTTTTCGGAGATTAATACATCAAATGACTTTTTGAGCTTTGGGTTTAGCGGAAGGGAGTGTCAAGACTTTGCCCTTCGTGTACCGGGGCCACGGTAACACTTTCGGAAAATTCTGCTGAACACTAAAAAAATCAAAGATAGCTATTTCAAGTAAATAAACCTAATTCTTTACTGTACATAATCTTTTACCTTGTAGTGTTTTCAGAAAATTTAAAAAAGCTTGACTGCATTTTACTGCCGATTCCAAGAAAAAACTTGCAATAAAAACTCAAAAACCTAAGGATATTTATTCAATAAGTTGTATCATAAAAGTTATAATGTAACTCGTTTCTCTAATTAATATTTTATGAGAACTCAGATTTTAATTGCATATGTTTCAGATAACTGATATTCTTGTTTTTACTCCTTTGTAAATAAACTGTGATTGCTTTTGATCATGTTTTATTAATAAATAAAAGATATTTAGTTTTAATATACAATTATTATCGCGGTCATGTTTTTTTCTGCAAGGGCCATTATTAATACGAGTCATTAATTTAATCTGTATCAAAGATAATATTACACAGGAGTATTTTTTTAGATTATCATGTCTGCTAGTTTAATTGTATAGTTCAAATTCTTCTTCTTCATTATTAAAGTTTTGGACTCCGGTTGGGTCCGAAACTAGTCGGGCTACCCCGATAAATACGCGTGAGTAAACCGTTACATCATTTAATAATGAATCATTCTCACGACAGTTACTATCAAAATATTCTTCTTCTTCTCTTAAATATCGGTTTATTGTTATTTCTGATAAATATTTTCTTAATATACTAAGAATTCTTATCTTGATAATGGTTTAATTTATTTTGCTAAGATTCTAGTGGCAAAACCACATACAAAGACCTGAAAGTGGTCTAGCATAGAACGAAATAGCGTATAATAGAGGAAATCAATGGACTATTATTTGACTAGTCAGAAAAGAAATCTTTTTAAAAACCTTTTTTAACAAAATAACATTTAGATTTCTTTTTTGCTTTAGAATTATTCGTAATAAAATAACACTAAAACTTTGCTTACTATGAAAAATCACTTACACTTCAAAAAACATTACTTAAATCGATTCAACTTTCAAAAACGAACGCCAAACGCCTCTATATTGCACCAACCACCACGCAGTTGCTTGTAGGCGGTATAATGTTTGTGAGGGACAATTATTTTGTCTGTCTGTCGGTTTGCCTGTTTATATCAAGCTTTTGTTAGTTCACCGTAGAAGTTGCACTGTTTGTAAACTGCAGTGAATGGAGAAAACTTCCAATTTAAGTTTTGTGAAGATATTTTTAAAGACGAGCTGAGAAATCTTACAACGGAAAATAAAGTATGTTGTAAATATTATATTTAGATTTTTGTAATGCGAATGTAGTCTCCTATAAGACACGTACTTCTTTTTAAAGGTAATATAAGTACTTAATTATCTTCATCGAAGTTATGTAAAAAACACCTTTGAGAATATGTGGAGAAAAAACATTGTATGGAAAATTGACAACTCAAGAATGGAATCTGACAAGACCTACTTGTTTTCCATGTAAAGACGTATTTGCGCAACTGTGGCATGTTAAACAATTTACCGTAACACAATTCAGTACAAATAAGCTAAGGAAAAAGCAATTTTGAAATAAAAACAGTCACCTATCAAATTATTGACTGTAAAATGCGTTGCTTAACCTCGATTGCTTTTATTTGTTATCAACAGTAAAATTACAATTGCCTAGCTATCACGGTGCATGAGATCCAACCTGCTGACATATCGGGAACCAAAAAGGAGTTTAATATTAAAGTATAATATTCGTAATCGAAATCGTAAAACCATTCGGCTTCTCAAACAATGAAATTTGATACTATTAAAACATAATAATATAATAACACGTAATATTTAAATCGCTTACGATATTTCGTACTTTAAAACGACACTTTTAGTGGCACGAATAATAATTTTATGAACAAAATAAACTGTTTATATGGCACTTTTAGTACCGCATTACTGACTCATGTAATCTCTGTAGTTTTATGAAATATTATTTGATTTTAATGTTATTGGCTGTTAAACTACTTTTTGATCGTTTTTCATTTGGTGTTACTTTGAATTTTAAAAAGCTAGCTTTTTTGTTTGCCTGGTCCATGGACATCAAAATATGAACCCATAGACACTAAATTAAGTTATATTTTAGCGTAAGTCAGAAAAAAAATAGTTTTGTTTTTAACCCCATATAATATGAACCTACAACTGCACGCTTTGATCAATCACACGTTAAGCTACGCTTAATTCGATCGGTCCGTGGATGGATCACCAATGTGACCATCTCTATATCATAACGAGTTCCTCCGCGTTTGAAGCTAAAAACTCTGACAACCAGTGTTACTCAGAGATATCGTGTTGCCCAGGTAACTAGGTTGAAGAGGTCAGATAGACAGTCGCTTCTTGTAAAACACTGGTACTTAGCTACATTTGGTTAGACTGGAAGCCGATCCCAACATAGTTGTAAAGGCTAGACTAATAGAGGTTAGGCTAATGGTGATTTCTCTTGCGTTGTTACGTCACAATCCAAGTCACACTTGTTGTAAAGTATTTTTCAAACTATATAAAAATAAACAAGTAGGTTCTATTATTGTCTGGTATGCGAGACAAATCGACTACGCAGCACTAGGGTTTTACTCATAACATTCTTCATCTTGAAGACCAGGGGTCCTTGCAAAAACGATAACTATTGCGTTTCAAATGACATAGCAAAAGTGTGGAAAATAAATATAAATGTGAATCCTGAATTGACTTTAAACCATTAAAAGCAGACACAATTGATTTATATTTTGGGAATTGACGTGAGAATTTGTATCCTACCAATATTTGAAACGAGAAAGTTTTTAAGCATGGATAGATATTTGTTACCGAATGATGATTTTCAGTCCGAAAAAAAAATACTCCTTACAAAGTTTTCTTTAACCATTCGTCAGCGTTTTACAATGATTAAGATATTACATGTAACTTTTAAAGTGCGCTTGCTCTAGGATCGAACCCGCACCTGACGCATATAAATATCTACATACAACCGCAAGACCACCACAACATAATATACATATTAAACAAATCATCAATCATGAAAACGACATCACCCTTTTTGTCTATCGGTTGAAAGTTCCTCAATCAGACATACAATCTATTGCTACTTATACAAAGTCTGCCAACACTAGACTTCGCCCACGGATCCGCCCGCACAAACGGACAGTTTCGTAATCTCAACTGTGTCACTAGATGTACCTCACTTTAGATGTAGCTAAGATAAATATGAACCCCTTTTGTAATATTTCATGTTGTGTATTTTGTTACGAATTTGAGAATACTTATTTAACTTCGGATTATGAGACTTCTACATGTTTTTTTTATAGATCCAAAATTTGTCTAAAGTGTATCAAAACCGATTATAAAGATTTTCAGAAAAATAATTGTAATTTTTTTAGACCGGAAGGATTCATGGACTCTTTTTAAAACTTAAAACTCTTTATTATACTACTTCCTACTTGACGACAATTTGTAACATAAGCACACTAAAATAATACGCAAGTTAAAAAGAAATCTATTTTATTTTAAAATAAATTGTTTAAAAACAGAACCACAAAATTACTTCCGAACATTATTTTAACAAAATGATTCCATAATATTTCCAAAAATCAACTTTAATATTTGATCAGGTTGCAATTTTAATATTTTGAATGCTATAATATATTTCACTGCAAGATTTTTTAACATAACTTAAAACTTCAATTTCTCCTTTTATGGCCGCAGTTACGCACTGCAAAGTATAATTATTTAAGCTTTTATCGTTACAATACGTACATCAATTACTTTTGAATAACAGAATCTTTAAGTCGAAGGATTAAGGTTTATTTTCGAACATTTTATTACAGTTATTTTTACAGTCTAACCCATCGTGAGAACAGCACACATCTGGTTTGCGAATGCTTTAACTTTTTTATACTTTTCAATGCCGTATACTGACCCATCCTTTGCTCAGAAGCATGTTTCACTTTTTTAGTAAAATGCCTCTAATTAACAAGTCTTGTAGCTTTATTAATAGCTTCTGTTACGACTCTGTTCATGTGAGGAGCAGATTTTAGCTGTTACATTATTTTGGCATCAATCTATTTAGAAAATCATTTATAAAGTTTAAACTTATTTTTAATTATGAATCAATGTATTATCATTTTGAACAAAATGTCTAAAATAAATATGATTTTTTTATTAGACGTATTTTTAAATTAAAAAGCCCATTTCGATTTTGCACAAATAAATTCATTTCAAAAAATATTACCTCATTTTCTAAAATACCCAACTGAAAATTTCCTTTAATATTTCTCAAGAAATTATCGGAATATATTTTTATATTCGTAAAACTTTTGGCTATATTATCACGCCTAATTATTGAACGACAAGTTTTTACGATCGAACTTGAAACTTATAAAAAAATGTCCACGATTTTTATGTGTTCGTAACTTTTTAATACTGCCTATAGATTTTTCCCTTGAATGTTTTTAAGTAATTTTATGGAAGCTATAAAGGATCGGTAGACTCTTAACGATGTTTGCTATATAAAACTTAGTTGTAGCATGAATAGTTTGAAAATGTCAATTCTAAAACAGGTAGGTAGATAATATTATATGATATACGATAATATGCATAAGAATAGCCTTTTTTTTGTATACTGACTAAGGAATTTCATTCTTGTGACGCGGAGTTTCACAAACATTCAAGTATTATGCACAAGTCTCTCAGACTCAGAACCAGCATTCGTGGATCACACAAATGCTTGTCCTACGCGAAGTTTGATCCATGCGTCAAATATGCGTTTTGTTAATCCACAAATACTTGTCCTGAATCTGAGTGTCTTTGTGAAACCGAGACACAAGGATTAATTCCTTAATGAAGGATTCGCATTCTTAATAGAGAGCATTTTTTTAACTTTTTTATTAGGTTTATTATATTCAATTATTAAAATAATAAAAAATACATTCCAACATAGCTGGCGAGGTTTAACAACAATGTTATGTACAATGATTAGCTCTGACATGTTTATAGAAGATCATGTCACTTCTTTTGTTTCGTGTTACATAGGTATGTAGGCAGAAGCCAAGACTATGATGTTTATAATTGATTCAATTGTTTTATCTGTCATTATGTCGAACAAAGGGACAGTCTTGTTGACGTTTTATATAATGGAATAGCTATTGAGGAAGGCAACAATTAAAGAATGGAATTGTTGGACTGATTAAAATGGGGGTGTTTATTCCTGGACGACAATCCTGGAATGAGGATCGTTTTATATGATGGAGTTAAATTCAATGGTCATGACTTTTAGTGATCGTTTCGAAAATCTAAATTCTGATTCGTAATTCTTGATTTGAAAATTGTCAGTTGTTATTTATTCTTTAGAAATGTAAAATAGAAGTTAAGAAGAATAACCAATAGGCGAAATTAGACATCAGTATAAAATGTTTCCAGCGTTCTTTTTCGGATTTCAAGCTAGCCCGGTAATAATAGAAAATAATGATTTTATCGATCTCAGCTTAGCAGTTTAGCCGCAAAAGCGTTTCAGATAGAGTAACTTAAATATTTAAGACATTAAATATGGATTTTATGCATACCAATAATATCAGTCTTGACTTTCTGATTACTTCACATTTCTATCCTAGGTCAAAACCCACGCGCAAAAGAACTCTCCTTTGATGTTGTTTTTAAATCTATTAAATTAATATTATGCTTCGAAAAATATTTTCAGAGACAACTAAAATAAAGAAAAAGAGTTAATTTTATATCAAATTATAAATTAGCCAAAAAACCTTGCCTTTGGCCTGATAATTAAATAGTTACACAATATTTATACATTTTTATATGACGCAATAAAAAAACCATTTTTCAATGCGTTTTGAAATTACCTGATAAAAATCCGAATGTTGAGGCATTCGTTGACGTTAATGACTAAATGAAATTAAAATAATTTATATTTTTGTTTTTTTGTGGATGTAGTAAAAGTATCGGGCGTCATTATCCTCAACGAATGCCTGAACATTGAAAATTGACCCTTAATAGGATAGTTTATATCAGCCACTCTGCTTACCCCTTCTAGATACAGTCTGTATGTTAGTCTGTCACATCTGTTCGCTAAATATGGCCGGCACATTGCCCACGTGGGAGACCCGCGTCGCTGGGCGCATGTACAGGGTGTGAAGAGAACAGCAGTCTTTTTTTTTGTCGTTTTTGTTTTTTTTCTGGTATATTTTACAGTGTGGTGTTTTAATTGTTGGGTCAGTCAGATTTGATTTTAGACTGGCTATTTCAAGTGTTTATTAAAACTGTTTTGTTTTCTGTTTCGGACATTTTACTTTTGATGTAATAATGTATGCAAGGCTTTATTTGTGTTGTATTTAGAACATAACTTTTTATGCGAACTCCTGTTTATTTTATTATCATCAAAAAACGTATCCAAAGAACACTAATAATAATCAAAACAAAATATAATTTAAGTAATACATTGCTACATACTTAAAAATGTAAAGCACAAATTCATTTCCATTTTCATACTCTAATACTGTTTATTTTTTAAGTTTATTAATATAACGTAGTAACGTAGAATAATAGATTTCTATTTATTCTAAGAAATAGTATTACTAATTGTTTTTCTTCAACTTGGTTGTATACCTAGATATAATAGAATAACAATATACAAAAACGGTTTTAAAACGAGCTCAAATTATTGTATTTTCAGAAAATATTTAGTTTGTGTTGTCTAGAAGTATAAGACCTGTGTTTATTTATGAAAAAAATCGAATTGTGAAGTAGTTAAAAACGAAAAAATAAAAACTTTTTCTAGTTGAGGTTAAATCATTCAAGATTTTAATATCAAAATGCAATTATGTATTCCTCTTAAAATAATAATTAGTAAAATCTGTGGTGGTTTTTCAGGCTGTTATTTTGTTATTATAGAGGAAAAAACATCAAGGAAATTCTCAGTAGCATCGCCAATACTTGCTGATAAATTAAAATAACAACAATTTATGCATTATTAACTTAATTAGAACGACCGAGACCTGAATAATGCAAAACAAAATTAAAAATCTTAGTAATTTTCTTCAGGAAAGTCTTCAAGAAAAGCCAATTATGAGCACTTAACGTAGGTTAACTAGATAAAAACCTTTTGTAGTGACATTTTTAATACCTTTAAAAGACATTGTCGTAAAAATGTACATATTTTACTTTTTATCAAAACTACTTAATAAAGCAATAGTTTAAGAAAAAATGTATTTTTAATAAGAAAAACGATTCAACAACTTATTACTTCAAATAAATGTAATTTTCATTATTTTAACATTGAATAATTAGCAATTTAATCTTAGGTGTCTGTCCAAAAAAGAAGGTCAAGAGCGAGAAGAAATCGTGACGCTGTAGGTTCGCCCAATAAAACTATAGAATAGCAAATTGCAAAAAAAAAACCACAGCCATCAATTTTATAACTATACACATTGTTACCTAAGCTCGATTTTAATCATTTATAGCGGAAACAGATATAGAACATCTGAAAGCATTTCATCTGTCTAGCTATCACGTTTCGTGAGATACAACCTAATCCTAAAGGACGAACAGAGATCAGAGCTTTTGTTCAGTTTTTACCCTTGGGGACGGAACCCTAACAAGTTTCTCTAATAAAAACCCAGCTTTAACAAGATTTGACAACGCTAGTAAAATTCACAAGAAATTCTTTAGCATTTTTCCAGAATGCTTTAGTGATTCAGCAATTTGTTGCTAAGTAGTTTTTAATATGTATAACCAATTACAATTACTGAATAAATTTGCTTCAAATTACCTCGCTACGTCGCAAGTAACAAAGACTTGGTGCTTTAGCGAACAAAGAGGGATTACAACGAGATGAAAACGACATCCCTAAGCTCTGACTGAAGGTTTTTGATCACTTCTAATACAACTTGTTTTTAAAAAACCCTGGGCATTACGTACCGTCCTTTTTTAACACTTTTTTGTAAGTAAAAGTCTATGCCATATCTAAACCTATGACTCTTTGACATAGTTCGCTTTTTTTTTAATACATCTTGTTACTTATAGTTTCTTTTTTTAAATACATCTTGACCACTAAACATCTTGAACCTTGTATTATGGGGGCTTACATAGACATTCAAATCACATGAGCTTAGACAATTATAGTTTTTTTTTTTTTAATTACATCTTGAACACTAAGGACTTTAATCCTTGTTTCGGGGGCTTTCACAGACTTTCAAATCGCATACACCCAGACTCAGAACAAGCATTCGTGGGTCAAACGAACACTCGTACTCGCGAAACGTTTCACACACTGGGTTTGGCGTGGTGATCTAAACCATTCTGTCTTATTTGAGAATCGACTCAAACTCAAAATCAAATGTTTTTATTTCAAATAGGCCGTTTCTCTGGCACTTTTAAAACGTTACATTACTGACTCTAGTTGCACTTGACTAGTTTTCTTTCTACTAGCGAGTGATTCACCTTATATGTTTTGAACATTGTTAAGAAACTAAAGCTCCCCAGTCACTCTTAAATTAATATAATGATTAATAATAAAAAATGTGACTCAAAGTGCTCCCCAGAAATCATTAGTAAAATCAAAGTTTCGATCAATCAATAGCTGTTCCTAAAGGCTTTTAATGATAATAATTTATTTTACACACACGTTCATTTCAGTGCATATGCGTCCATGCGGTATAATGGTCTTGATCATAACAACCGCAATTTTAAACCTTCACGCTATCAGCATTAACCAGTTTTATTGGACACAAACTCACTAATTAATATAATTACGGTATTAATTTTAATGTTATTGCTTTATTATAATGAACTGAAACTATTTTTTTACTATAAAAACTTTTGCACTATTTTGAATGTCCTTTTTAGTACGATAGCTCAAGCCTTTTTTATTGTCTAATCCTAGAAAAGTCAAACACAATTTCACTTTGAGACGTACTTAAATATGGATCTGCATCTACTTTACACTGAATAAATTCTGCGTGAAACTGAACAGTGACGTAAAACTGATTCGACGAAAACTACACTTACTTTTCATCTTTTTAATTTGTTGTTATTATTTTTAAAGTAGAATTTCATCTCTTGACTCTCGTTTAGGTATTTCGTACGTAACATGGTAAACCTGAAATTCTTTTCCTATTCTCTAGACAGTTTCCCGAGTTTCAGTTTCGCTGACAGCATTTTTTCAGCAAAATCAGCAAAACGCTTATGACATGACGGTGAATTCAGGTAAAATTTTATTTAGCGTTAAATTTTCGCGGAAATTGCTTAAAATATGCGTATTTTACTATTTCGTAATTGGTGTCTGATTTCCTCTACCTAAATCAGTATTACAAACATATTCGTGACATAACTCAAACAAAAACATATTTCCAAAACTGCACTTAACTTATAAAATCTAAAATAACATTGAAACAACCCAAATATGATTAAAAAACAACACTTGCAATTAAAAACCGCCCACTAAAGAACACAAAAAAGCAACAGCCTGTATATACATTTAGATATGACAGACTAATGATAAAAATACAGCGAGCGACCAACGCTAACAGAACACTTATAAACCGCACGTGTCACTAAAACACACATTAATTGGTAATTATTTAATAATAGGAAATGTATTTAAAACTTGAAATGTACCTATGAAACATACATGCATTATGAAAAATCAAATTTAACAGTTTTTGAGGCTTAATGCTGGGATTTTTTTGGTTTTTGAACTGTTTACATCCATAGCACCTTAAGGTGACAGTTACCTACATGACAAATTTCATCGAAATTGATAGTTTAAGCGTGCCAAGGCAACAAACGTAGGTCAAATCAAATGCTATTCATTTCACCAATTTTATGAATCTTTTCGGATATTCAGTGTACCGTTTGTATTATACACTACCTACTACAAAAGAATGGTTGGATAGAAATACAATTTCTTTTTCACAAAAAAAATGTTATATAGTGAATTTTTAAGTTAAGTTTTAAGTTCTTGCATAAAATAACACTTACTCAAACATACTAACAAATATACCTATTAATAAACAAAAAAAATCAATTTTCGGAAATGTAATCGATTCACTCTCAAAGTTCTGTACCTCTACCATGAGTTTTGAGCGACCGGGCTCGCTAGCGTCTGCGTAAAAAATATCTATGACAAAATGTACAGCGCCCCTAGCGGTCACTTGACAAACTAAAATCGGTAGTATGAGTTGACAAATAAAACCTATCGAAACATTCAAAACGTCTTCGACAGCGAGTAGCGAGCGCGTAACGTTTTGCGGTGGTTTCTCTAAGAAAACGGTACCATGAGTCACAAATTTGACAGATGGTATCGACAAATACCATTACGATTGTAGTTAAGTAACTCACTTGCTAAACAAGGTGTGAAACGGTATTCGGTTTATAGTAATTGTTTAGTATTGAGTATTTCTTGTGAGAATCATGTCGGCAAGAGAGTATTTAAAATCAAGTAGCACTAGTTAAAAGTCAATTTACATTGAATACACGCTGTCACTTTTTTACAATGAAACATACATAAATTCATTATTAAGGAAACGCTGGAAATAAGTCAGCGTTCACAGAGGGCTCCACCCCAACCAATAGTTTATTAAGTAATATTACATTATATTAAAATATACTGAATATTTTATGCTCTATGAAGTTTAAAATTATTAGGATTATGCAAACACTAGCTGTAGCCCAGGACTGCGTCCACGTGGACTTCAGTTTATAGCGTTCGGTGGTCCCCGTTGCCATCAGGCTATCTGTCAAATTCAATACAATCGGTTCAGTTGGATTGGCGTGAAAGCGAGACAGACAGACAGAGAAATTTTCGCATTTATAATATTAGTTTCAATAGATGCACAGTTTATCGGTATAGGAAACAATTCAATAAAACTATCGCGGTCAATCGCAAGACATAGGTACTCCCCAAAGTTTCGCCACATAACCATTCCTAGGTACCCACGACACCGCTTTCAATTTAATAATGAAAAATTACTAAAACCCAAAAGAGCAAGAAGAAAAGTGTCCATCTATTTGTGATATCAAAAGAGTTCGTATATCTACATCAACCGCATAATTTAAAAAAAAAACTTTGCGAAACTTCAACGGTAAAGATGGCGACTTGAACGGTTTGTTTTTTGCCATCGGAATTTAACGAAATTCTCCATAATCCGAAATCTGCGGATATATGTTGTCGACTCAAAATCAATATATTTTTATGTTTTGTTATTCATATAAGGTTTCGATCGAGTTTACCGTAGTCCTGCATGAAATTATTAATGTAGATTTGAAGCTTTTTCGGGAATATATATCTTACTCTGTCTTTTAAGCAACGTTAGAAAGAAACAACTACATTAGGCGTGAAGTTAGGCACGTTCGACAACATGACAAGTATGACAACACGAATACTACAATAACAATCGAGCTCTCGATAGCGAGCGCGTCAAGGTTTTTTAAACTCATGGTATGAGTCCAATCGAAAACTATTCGATTCGCGTTTATACGCTATCGACTGTAGTAAAGTCATTGACGTTTTCGATAGCAACTCATGGTAGAGGTACTGATCTACGTACACAATTAAAAGCAACAAACTAGTATAATTTAAAAATAAACTGAGCTTGGTCAATGGACGTCGCGAACCTGTTCCGAAGCCGTACGGGTTTCGCGTCCGGTGCGCAGCCGGTTCGATTCCCAGCGAGACGCGCGACTCCGTTCGACAGGATGTGCATTTATTGCTTTTTAAATGATAGTCTTAATTTTTAAGTTGAATTGAAGTTTATTGCGAATAATGTGTTTTAATGAACCTTCTCAGAGTTTGATTAAGAATATTATTTTTACAACGAAAACGTAAAAACTACTAAGCCAAAGTTTATATTTTATTTGGGACCAAATGACAGATATTTTATTTTACATAATTATAATGAAAAATCAACAAAATCGGTTTATCAAGTCCGAAATTCTAAGTCGGTTGAAAATAAAGGTTTTATTGTGTTGTCAATTAAAAATAATTATTGACGGAATTCGTAATAATATATTAATACTCGCTGTTGCCCACGACTTCGTCCCCGTGGGTAGAAGATATAAGTTATGATTTAGGTATACCTGCCCGGTTTTTTTCACATTTTCCTTCATATCTTAGCTCCTATTAGTCGCAGCGTGATGGTTCATAGCCTAAAGCCTTCCTCGATGAATGGTCTATTCAACACAAAAATATTTTTTCAATTTGGACCAGTAGTTCCTGAGATTACAGGAACTACTGGTCCAAACAAACAAACAAACTCTTCAGCTTTATATATTAGTATAGAAGTATAGATTAGTATAGATATAGAGGTAATCGTGACATCTTTAGGTGTTATAACTTTCGCATTAGTTGCGTTTTAATTTTTGCTGTCGTAATATATTTTCTAATTGTAATTTTGACACAATATCATTCATAATATCTTATTTAAACGGATTTTATGTTATTTATTGTTACATATACTATTATATTCCTCTTCACAATGATGAAATGTAAAGTTTTTTAATACATAGCTCATATAATACTGAAAAGTTTTTTACATAAAAAAAGCTCCGATTGTTTTCATTAAAAACTGGAAACTGGTTTTAAAGTTTTCCCAGTATTGTGTAATTGATAATCTTTTAAATAAACAATAGGTATTTTTTCTAGAAATATGATTTAAAAAAAATATTTTCACAAATGTTTTTCAATATTACTATTACGTAGAATTTTAATCAACGCTTCGAAAATATATTTTGGTTCATAAAACAAATATGAACGATAATTCACACATATACAATAAATACGAAACTAGCTATGTGAATGGTGTCGTACGTTTGTTACTTGCTAACGCCCTAACGCCTGGACCGATTTTGATGAAATTTGTTATGGAAGTAGATGGCACCTTGGAATAACGCAGCACGCGGAATAACCAGGAAAGAGCAAGTCTACTTTTCTATGTCTACTATGAGCTGTCATTCGATGCATCAAATTTTTTGGCCTCCCATTTGATTTTAATGGTCTGTTTAAAACATATGGACCGTAATCTCACGTATTTCGATAATTAATATTCTGACTAACCTTATCAATTATATTGATGTAAAACAGAACACAATACGCCCCTTAAATTAATGATTTCATATGTAAATGATGAATCGAAGCCAAACCATTTTGGAATTATGTTCCTTTTTAAACGATTATCCAAAAAAGTTTGTTCCGCGATATCTTCCAAATGCCTAACCCGATTTTGATGTATGTTGTATCTTTAGAATCCTTGCGTTATACCGAGTAACATAGTCAATATTTTGCAAATAAATTGTAGGTAGGTATATAGTACACTAATTCCAATTTTCAGATTATATTGGAGTTTTTATTTTTTGCATAACCTACTTGTTTTAAGTATTTTAGTAGGTAAGTAACCTCTAACTATCGTGATATGTAAAAATAATAGAAAACAAAACGACTGTAATCACGCAATTTTCATGATCAAATCGTGTAATGTTCATATTATTTAATTAGCCTACACAAAATAAAGGTTTTCTACAAATTCTACAGTAACAGGCCGATGAGAACATAAAACTAGTAAGTAACACATTTTGTTCTTGACAGCAAGATTCTACAGAAATTCATCAGTAGTTAGGACGGGCAGGAAATTTAAAACTGAAATCGAATCTTCCCAAAACTCATTTCTCCTATAAAACAAAATCAAGAATTGTTTGTCCAAACTAGGCTACAAAATAGCACTTATTGAAGTTCTACATACATTGGACAGCACCCAGATTTACACAGACACCCCGTTAAACATATACACAACAAATCTACATTATCTTTCTCCAAGCTATGTTGGTATCAACTACCAATCGGACTAGATTCAGCTAAATAATATACTGAAAACAACCGTCTATCTGTCCCGCAGCCCATATAACTGGTTGACGCAGTTTCTCGCAAATAACTAAGATGATATTTCTGAATCAATTGCACATCAAATAACCTTAAAAATAACGAAAACATTTCCGAATACCTCAATTACTAATAGTTTTATTAGTCACAAGAAAAGCTGCGTTCATTTTTATATTAAATTTCGTTAACGGAAACCGTTTTTTTTTTTAAATGTCACTGAGTCAAGTTTATAATATTAAACTGGACTGCATACTGGTTTTCTTTACAATGTTGGCTTACTCCTGCTACTGCAGTCATTGTACTTACTAAGTTATTGTAGAATAGGTACACTAGTTCAGCATTTAACACAAACAAACAGACGAGTAATTACTACAGAATTATTGAAGGATACAATTTCGATTGCCATCAATATAAGAATCAGACAAATTACTGTATAATGTACGCAAAAAATACGTAGTAGTAATCGCGCTATTCACCCATTAACTCATCTCAACTTAAGTCAATATTATTGCAAAGTTGCATCGAAATCCCATAAGTAGCTTATGAGGTAAAATGTATATGGGTATTGTATGCGTATCATCCCGTCCTTTCCGTATAATATTAGCAAAAAGTGAGACTAATAAGAATCTTCTTGCATAAGGAGGTTTATTATTTTCATTAAAACTTTTCATTTTGAAAAAACAGACACAGAATAAGCATTGATCTTTTACAATTTTCAAAGTCTAAGGGCCTGTTTCACCGCCATATACGTTCCCGTTAAATTACTTGACAGATATTTTCATACAAAAAGTGGCAAATTTTTCAATTTATTTGCCAAATACCGACTAATCAGTGATTGTGAAACTGGCGCTAAGTGTAATATACTAATTTTACCACCACACTACTACAATGTATTATGTTATATGTAAGTTATAGATTACAAAAGGTTTTCCTAGACCGACCTTACAGTAACACATGGGTACCTTGGGAAAACTCGAGAAATGATAATTGCGTCTATTTTCCCCTTATCTTAACAAGAACTCTGACTTCAAATTATTGTTCCGCTCCTGATTATTCCTTATAAGTGTACCTACGTCTTGTGTATAACATGTATGTCTATTTGTGTATGTTTATAGCTATTCTTCTCGACGATTCCAAAAATGTGGGTGTCATAAAAACAATAGGATGTATTGATGTATTGACAGGACGAAAGCTACGTAAGGATACATTTTCCGTATTATTTCTAAACCCGAGTTTCACACCTCATTTAATACGCATAAAATTAATTTTGTGACATACAACACGCATCCCAATAAACGCTTTTCTTTTTTTTTTCACCGACATTTTGTATTTGTTTGTTTTTAATTTCCATTTCAAACAAAATCGAACACGATAGACGAGCGCGCCGTTTTTAAAATTTCGAATTGCGTCACCCATCAAAGACAAACAGAACAAAGACAACACATCGTAATCCACTCTTATAAAATTAATTAAAGATACTATCGAAATCCAGTTTCAAGCAAAAAGGCATAAAACATAGGCTTACTCCCACGAAACACGTATCGGCGGAAATCGGAACCGGTCTCAAAGCATCCGCCGGCTTATGCACGTTGATTTTCATTCATTCATTCATAAAAACACTGGTTTTAACACACACTTCGGCACAATTTTTCACTGTAATCCGTAAACACTGTCGGCGCCACAGGTGCGAGCGCGGGGGAGCGTACGTGCGGTCGCGACGGGCGTCCGTTGCCGTTTGGCCGGGCGTGCGCGCTGCGGGCGGCGCGGGCCGGGGGGCGGGGGGTGATCACTACAGCGTCCCGGGGAATAGAGCCTGCGTGCTCAGCCCGACGTTGCTACGTTAGGGCGTTTTTTGTTGCATACTGATAATTCGGGGTGAACTGCGTACTGATTTTAGATTATAAATAATGAGAAACAGTGCCGACGTTTTTTAATAACAACAAGCTAAAATCTTTCCTTAGAACACAACGTAAGGTGTGCCCTATACAAGGATACCAGCATTGATCACGCGTGTACTGCGTAAACGTCGTTAACGATTTCAGGTTTCACAAAAAACAAAACTGAAATCAGTTATTTAGCGCTCAAACAAAAAAAAACGTAATATCAACATACAAAAAGAGGATCGTATACAAACTATTTAAATACAGAACTCCATGCATTTGAATTTCGTGTGCATGGATATTCGTCGTTCGAATTTCAAATATGAATATTAGAGATGTACCTGTCACTTTTAAATGTTGTATCGGTTATTTTTACTCGAATACGCCAGAAAAAGGGGTTATATTTGTCGAATGCACGTCATGTAAATTTCTTTGACACGCGTTTATTCGATTTTGTCTAGTGAGACGCCATTATATTAATCTCAAAAATGAGAATTTTACTGGGTATATCAATTTCTTTCTTTCACACAAATTCTTTTAGCAGTTGACATTATTTTCTTTCAACAATATCAAAAATAATATGTTTTCCTTACAAATCTGTTACGCCTTACTAGTTATTTACCCAAGGTAAAGTTATCTTGATACATTTCTCGTGTCAACCGTTAGTTCTCGCGATCGAATCATTAAAGTGACATAGAAAGCCGTTACTATTACATTACTCGAGTATATATTATGTATTCGATATTATATTGCATTACTTATTTGTAACATGTTATTATATCATAGTATCTACATTTAGAAGAGTTGTGCGTACTTAGCACCTGGTAAAAAGCGGTCAAATTTGAATCGGATTTCCGCCATACTTGTTATCTTAACATCATTTTCGTGAAAATGACAACTGTGTGGCTAAAACGATTCATGAAACATACGGTATAAGTGTCATTCGTTTTATCATCATCATTTACCTAGCCTTTTCCCAACTAAGTTCGGGTCGGCTTCCAGTCTAACCGGTTTCAGATAAGTACCAGTGTTTTACAAGGAGCGACTGCCTATCTGACCTCCTCAACCCAGTTACCTGGGCAACACGATACCCCTTGGTTAGACTGGCTGTCAGACTTTTTCAAGCTTCTAACTACCTGTAACGACTGTCAAAGATGTAGGAATAACAGCCGGGACCCACAATTTTACGTGCCTTCCGAAACACGAAGGAACTCGTTATGACAAAGATGGTCACCCATCTACGGACCAACCGCGTCAAGCATAGCTTAACCTGTGATCGAATCACTTATGCGGTTGTATCTTAGCCACGAGCTCCTCCATGCCTGCTCATTTTGCAATTGACAGTCACTGCTTTAAATAACAGCGGATTATCAAAGTTTTAAACATATTTAATCTTAGCGAAGCTATTCATCAATAAGTTGCTCATTAGATTGATCTGCCATCCATCAGATAAATTCCCAAAAAATATCAAATACGATTTTTTTCTGTTATCAAACAAACAATAAAGATGATACAGACTGTTGAAATTTCGTGTGACGTCAGTTATCAGTAAACTTTTTTAAAACAAGTGACGTTATTAGTCCCCATTTGCATACATTTTGATGCGATTTATCTTCGATTTTTTTTAATTAAATAATATGGGAGAAACATTATCTAGAGAAGAAATTAGTTTTATTTAAGTCATATACACTAGTAGCTGTTGCCCGCGACTTCGTCCGCGTGGTCCGTGAGGAAAGCTTTAGGGCATAAACTGCGTTACGCGTGTGTACGCACGTGAGCACGTCGCGGGCCACGCTTCTGGTGCACGCACGTGAGCACGTTCGCGTGCTTATGCGCGGGCATCGGGCGCGTGCATCCGCGTAACGCAGTTTTCTCAGTACAATTTTGACGTTGGAGGTGTACAGTCGAGTAATTATGGATAAATTAATGTTGTATTATTTATCAAGACGACGGCGACGACGATTATTTCGCTTGATTGGTCCGATATGGCAGGACGACACTGAACTTCAACAATTACCCTTTCTGTATCAAAATTTGTAATTTTTTGTTATGGGCCGGGCACGCGCGTGCGGTCGGTTCGAGATAGCGCTGTCAACTGAACAAGCACGCGCGTGCACCCGCTAGCGGGCTTCGCGCGTGGACCCGTCCAACGTGATGCGTGATCACGTCGCGTGCATGCGTGCCCCATTGCACGGAAGTATCACGCGACGGGCTCACGAGCGTGTGCACGCGCATGGGCACGCGCGGGTCGTTTTTGTATGGACACGCGAGAGGCACGCTTAACGCAGTTTATGCCCTTAGGCTATAAACCATCACGCTGCGACTAATAGGAGCGAAGATACGATGGAAAATGTGAAAAAAAACAGGGTAGATATAAATCATAACTTATATCTTCTACCCACGGGGACGAAGTCGCGGGTTACAGCACGTATTAGTATATAGATAACGTTTAAATATGTAGTATGTTATGACAGCAATCACTGTGCATACTTTGCCTTTGATATAATTTCATGAAACTTCACTTATACTACGAAATACCGCTTCGGATAACCTCAAAAACACTAACTTAACCAGCTAAACCATTTCTCTAAATAATGGTTAGTTTAACAAATAACTACTGTTTACCAATGACAGTATAATTTCTGTTAACAAACACCTTCAGTTCACATAAACACAGTTTACTTGACTTAACACTCGGAATAACGGGTTAAATGTATCTTATTTTTCTTACCAAGTTAAAAAACAGCTGAAAGACAAGTTAAATACACTGGAAGTCTATCCCTCCTCTTTCAAAGATTGTTGTAGTTATCTAGAAAGAGATAGCGCTCTACATTGTGTAGCTCGTTGTCTCGTTCACACAACTCATTTCCATTCCAAACTCAAATAAAAACTGTTACAATTGTTAAACTGGCTTGTTGGTCTAGTGGTTACTGACCCTGACAGCTATAACAGAGGACATGGGTTCGATTCCCATCCCGGATTATCTAGGATATAATGATCGTGGTCATCACACAAAAAAATGTCTTGGGCGGAAATCGAACCCACAGTATCGACCCACCAGTTCGGTAAGAGAAAGCAAAAATATTTATCAATTTATATCATCAGATGTCGGTAAAATAATTCCAGGCCACGGACAATCTTTTTTGGATCTATAATATGAAAACCAAAAACTAAATTATGAAAAATCTAAAACATGAAAACCTTGGAAAATAAGCAAAAAGTTTAAAACGTAAGTGAGTACATATGTTAATTTTCTCACACCTACAAAAATATGAACATTCTAACCAACTGTATCTGAGTTTATTCAGCCATTCCCGATTATCATAAATATGCAGATAGAATAAAACTCCTTTTCAGAATATTTTATCAACGATTTTAAAATATGGAGGGAAATAGTAAATACGTACATTTTATTCAAACCTTTTTGTGTATTAATGAAATTATTTTTAGAGAGAAGTAAAACCTACTTAATTTCGTACTTTTGTCTAAAAATTCAGCTTCAAAACTACACGAAAGATTACCTAAGAAATAAAATAAATAAATGCGGACAACATCACATACATTGTTCTGAACCCAAAGTGCACATGCGTTATGGAATTCAGATACAACGAAGGTAACACAAACACCCAGACCCGAGACAATGTAGAAATGTGAATTTTTACATTGACCCGACCGGGGATCGACCCCGGGACCTCAGAGCACCAACTAGCGACACCTTGAAACCGGTGTGTACGCCACTCGACCACGGAGGTCGTCAAATAAATTTGTCGTTTATTTATTTAATACATATAGTAATATTTTTGAATAAAATGCACACCAAAGAGGAGCTCGTGGCTAGGCTATAACTACCACGTCGATCGATCACAGGTTAAGCTATGCTTGATGCGGTCGGTCAATGGATGGGTACCATGTGTGTGACGAGTTCCTTTGTGCTTCGGATGTGTAAAAGTAAAAGATACGACCTATATTCAAGACCGAAATCTTTAAATCCGTGGCTCTTAGCAAGTTTACTTAAATTAAAGATTAATTCACCACATTTTCATCAATAGTTTGAATTAATAGATAATGTAATTTGTATTGCGTCCGTCTTTATTAATTGTGATGGATTTGATTTATTTTGTATAAATTATGATTAGCAGTTAACCTTTAGTTTACTTGTTAATTTTGAATCTGTATTTCATAATTAAATTGCATTTTAGATCTCAAGCGTTTGAGGTACGTGCGGTTTTATGTCCAGGTTTTTTTTTTAAAGATTCCAGCACTAGGCGATTTAATCCCTGTATCGCAGGGAGTTTCACAAACATTCAAGTCATATTGCTATATGCAGTTTAATGACGACCTCCGTGGTCGAGTGGCGTACGCACCGGTTTCAAGGTGTCGCTAGCTCTGAGGTCCCGGGTTCGATCCCCGGTCGGGTCAATGTAAAAATTCACATTTCTACATTTTCCCGGGTCTGGGTCTTTGTGGTACCTTCGTTGTATCTGAATTTCTTAACACAAGTGCTTTAGCAAGCTTGCTTTGGGTTCAGAACAATGTAGGTATGTGATGTTGTCCGCATTTATTATTTATGTGCCATCCCCTATGCGACAGACTTGTTTAAGAGTTCATCATACAAAACTTGCTAAGATTGTTCGAATGGTCGAGTGGTTGCGGTCACTACGCCAAACCCACTGTTCGCAACGTGTACCAAGTTCGATCCCCGCCTAGAACCAGTATTTGTCCTATACGCAAATGTTTTTGTCTGTGTATCGTTGTGCATGTGACTTGAATGTTTGTGAAATCATCCGCGATTCACAGATTAAAATACTCAGTACGGGATTTGTTTAAAAAAAAACTCATTATCATAACAATAAATGAACGAAACATAAACAAATTGGTATCAAAACAGATTTATTTACGAAAACAGGTGATAAACAATTTATGAAGAAAAAATGGTAGCATCTCACTCCAACTTTTTGTTCACACACAACCCGTTTCGGTTTTTCGATAGCCGTTTTTTTTTCTTATCGAGAACCAAATTACTGGAACACTTCCTTTGAATATCGAAATTCGTATTACAACGTACTATGGTTGAATTTCCCGTGATTTTTTGTTCCTTTGCTATGTGGGTAAATTGGTTTTTGTATCCGTTTGATGTCAAGTGGTATTTTAGTTTGACTTTTTTGTTTTTTAATACCTTGTTTAATGAACAGGTGTCCTATCGAGCAGCGGCAGTAATAATATCCTTACTGTGTCTTGTACTTATATAATAAGATCTGATTTGTGGGGCTGGGTTTTGGGATTGGTAGCATCTTTGTAAGGTAAGTTTTGTGTGAGTTCGGGTTTAATTCTTGGATCAAGAAAAATGTTAAAGTAAATTGATACTTTTTTGTTTTATATTTGGTTGGTAGTAGGTGTAGTGACAGCTAAGTGGTATGACGATTTGCTTGCAAGTTTTCGCAGGTTCGAATCCTAGCATGCAACAATGTTTATTAATAAAGAAAGAGACAAAACATGGTCCCAATAAATTCCTTTTATTCAACTTTTGACTATAATCCATGATAATTGGAATTGAAAATCACGATAAAACATTAAATAAAAGCAGATCAAGTGCGAGTCGGACTCTCAAGACTGAGGGCTCCGTATAAATCAAAATAAATAGAATGAAGAAAAACAAATTGAAAAAATTGAATCGAAAAAGTTGTGACAGTACCAGTTGTTGCTTAGCCTAGATTATTATTTTCTTAGAGATACAACATCTTTAAAAATCTTAATTGTCGCTAGACAATTAAGATTTTTGGTATCTCAGGATCGAAGAGTGGTAGCTATATCACTCTTCGATCCTGAGATACAAACAACGTGACAAACGGCTTAATTTTTACCCTTTGCGTACGAATCTAAAAACACTTAAAAACTATTTACTTTTTACTAAAACAGTAATGACACAAAAGATTACTGAATAGACTTTTGTATAAAAGGTCGCGGGTTCAATTGACCAATGTGACTTCTTCAATGTCATGTACTTTCTTAGTTATTCTTATACATCTTGAAAATATGATGAATGAGTGTATCTAGTCTAATATCATAATATATTATCGAAGTCTTAAAAAAAATATTACTAGAAAAACTTTGAGAAAAATCTGAAATTAAAAAAGATATCGAAAAAATACTACTCCTGGACTAAGGATTTTAATCAAATACATTTTAGTCACAGGCACAAGACACACAGACTCAGAAGAAGGATTCATGGATCTCCCAAATGGTTTTCTCTCTTGCGCTTAATCTTCATCATCATCATCATCATCATCATCAGCCTCTAGTAGTCCACTGCTGGACATAGGCCTCCCCCAATGTGCGCCATAGCGCCCTGTCTTCGGCTTACCAGCATCCGCCTGCAGTCTTTCGCCAGTCGTCGTCTCACCTTATCGTCACGCTTAATCTTTATTAAATGATGCAACATTTCACGCGTATTTGTCGGGATTGCCAATTCGATTTGAGATCCTACCGCGTTAGCTCATGATTAAGGACTCCGGTTGGGTCCGAAACTAGTCGGATAATCTCGATCAATACGCGCGAGTAAACAATTGCAATATTTAATAATGAATCATTCTCACGATAGTTACTATGAAAACATCTTTATCTTATTTTAAGTATCATTCTTCATCCATTTTTTTCTGCACTTTCGATCACTGTCTACCCTCTTTGATAATAGGGTGTCATGATAAGAGATCTGTTTTGAAGTACTGATAAAGTATTCGGAATTTCCCATTTTCTTAGAAGGGATGTTAGCAAAAAACTTGGTAAAAAATTAACAACTTATAATGACCCTGCAATATTATGGTTGGTATATTCGAGGCAGAATTGGATAAAAACTGGGATCCCATATGGCAATGTTGCGGTTTGACTGTCATCATTTATATTTTTTATTCAAAGTTGATATCCATATTCGTTTTACTGATAGTTTATAGGGACTTAAAACGGACCCCCTATACGGAGGCTCCACTGTCCGTCCATCTATCCATCCATTCGTCCCTTCGTCCGTCTGTCACTGGGTATGTCTCATAAATCGTGATAGTTTTGATAGATTTCTGTTGCTGCTATAGCATTGCGTTCAAACCCCTGCGTCGCGAGTCTGACAGGCGTTTGACCAGGTCTTATTTCCAGTTGGCCCTAAAAGCAGAAAAGCTTGTTACAGAATTGATGATAATTTTTATGTACGCCTATTTTTAAATAAGCAAGGTTTTTGAAACATTCATTCGTAATTATCGTGAGACACCATTGACAAACTGTTAAAGAAACGAAAACAATGCTTAAGGGTGAGTTACATTTTATTATAATATTAAATACGAAAGCCCAGTCTCTGCTAACCCATATTTAAAATACAAGCTTGTTGATATTAAAAGAAATTTTCATAAACAAAATGATATTAAACTTTTGGCTATCAATCTAAATTTGTATCTCACTGGAGCATGTTTCATTGAAATCTATTTTGCTTTAGAAACAAAAAATACATGTAATTAAATTTAAAACTTTTTACAAATGAAATTAGTTTTTATTTTGTGTTACTTTTTATTTAGTGTCTGGGTTTGATTTTCTACTTAAAATTTCAGATTTAATTTTGTGGGTAGACACGTTATTTTTTTTCATAATAGGGTAAACTGTAATATTATCAATACATACAGCCTTAATTTTTTACGAGATAAAAGGAAAAATACACTAGTTCGTACCAGTTTCTGGTGAACTGTCTGACGGACTAGTTGTTGACCGCAGGCGTACCTGCTACAGATCAAAAATGATCCCACGGGCACATAAAACCAGGATAAAAAACTATCCTATGTATTAATCCTCGTTATAAACTATCTGTGTACCACGTAACGAGAGCGACAGACATCCATACATACAAAATTTCGCGTTTATAATGTTGGTGGGATTTAGTCGAATAGCCTTTGGTCTATCAATCACACACTACAACAATATTGGGAATAATCTGTTTTTAGTTCGTCAATATGCAAGTAAATAGACAAAGCGAATTAGAGTTTAACGAAAAACCATACAGCTTAAGCTAGTAAATAAAGTAAGAAGAATGAAGTTACAATTTCATTTCAAAATTAGCAAAATTTAAAGTTCAAATTGGAGAATATTAAAGTATTTTTAATTATTTTCTTAATTACTGTTTACCCACGCTTATTAATCTGGATATCCTATGGAACGACTAATTTTAGGCCCAACCGGAGTCCTTAATCATGAGCTGACGCGGGCAAAAGAGTCGAAATCACTAGTCGGCCTATCTCAATAAATACGCGTGATTAAACCATTATTCAATAAACAATTATGAATTCGCCTCACGAAAGTTATTAGAATTATTGTAAGTATTTCATTACACGAAGAAAGAGAATTACATGGCCAATATGTTAAACTTATCAATCTGAAGGCATACTGACTAATGATTTCATCAGCATCATCATCAGTGGTACACTCAGAAGATACCGCAAGGGGATACATAAATTAAGGAATGGGTAACTCAAGCCCTTGAAAGAGAAGAAGGAAGCTTTTGCCCAGCCGTGGGACTACATGGGCTTATAATTACAACATACATTAGATAGTTACAAATCTCTCTGAAGAATTAGTTACTAGCTTTTCGCCCACGGCTTCGCCCGCGTCGAGGTCGGTTATATCGCGTTTCCAAGAAAACTCTTCAAAAGTCCGGAATAAAAACTATCCTATGTTCCTTCTCAAGGTCAACTCTATTTCTGTACCAAATTGCATTAAAATCAGTTCAGTGGTTTAGACGTGAAAGCGTAACAGACAGACAGACAGAGCAGTGGCGTGCACAGAGATTTTAGTCAGGGTAGGCAAAGAGCGAGCCAAGTGCGATTCTGATTCGCGACTCTCACAGTTGGTACAAAATGTAAAAAAGGTTACCCATCAAATTCACGACCGTAACAAATGATGCTTAACCTCGATTTCTCGGTGATCTATGAAACTGTTTACTCTCTAAATAACTATCAACGTTCATGCCTACAGCCGAAAGACAGACGGACAGAAGGCCAGCCGGATTTAAAATGTTGTGCGGTAAACTTTGTAGTTACCTACCTAGTGTACCTAGCCTACGTATTTGAATATTAAACTTTTACAGCTATCTCTTCGTCAGATCATTTATCATTGAATCGCAGGTAGTCAATAACGTATACATTTCTTTAAACTTTTTTCTATTGACAACATACCTATCGTAATATTGTAACCACGTACGTAAACACGAAAATAACCTTTTCGTTGAAGTAGGCACCAAGCGGGAATCTTACCAATAAATCGTGTCAAAGGTACTAAATAGATATATTTCAGTTTTTTTTGTAAATAAGTTTAGATAAGTGAAGTAAATTTAAGTATAGTTTAAAATAAATGGATAGGGAAACAGAACAAGCGATTTCTCTGTATCTACGAGCAACTCGTTAGATTTAAATCATTATGTTTTCTACGTATTGTTTTGAACGATTGACTCACCTTTCTTAATTTATTAGATGTCTTGCGTAGTTTTATCTATTTCAAACACTTGTTTTTATCACAGAAAAATAGTTTTAAAATCGCACTTTTTGTGCTATGAGCACACGCCGTTTGAAAGTTCACAATTATTAATCAATTTTTCACTCTTTTATCGACTTATATCAAATAACTTAAAAACCAACGACCCAGAAAACGAATTATGACAAATGAAAACAAAAATGCATCGAAAAATATTGCGGCTCACTTTACGATAATCACTGTCAAAACATAACCACAGATAACCGCTCATGTCATCCGCTGTCTTTGTCGTGCAAAGGCAGTGTCTATTTTATCACACACACTAACAAAACGCAGACTATTTTGACATTGTGTGACAAATATGTATAGGAAAACAGACATAGACACATTGTCATGACTACGAGTCTGTCACACGCACACATGCTTAAAGTACCTACGTCACTGAGACATCGAGTTGAAGTGTCTTTCCAACGGGAAAACGGTGCCAGCGGTGACGCACTTCGGCAAAAAAGTGTACTAATTTTGAAATATTGATAATCCTCCCTTGATAGATTATGTTACAACGTGTAATAGATAGATGGCGCTGATACGTGTTTTACGAAAATTGTTTATTTTATGGATAGTAATTATGTACCTATAATATCTGAATTTCTCAGGGTAGGCAGTGTCTTTTTGTCTCTATGGACTGCACGCCACTGAGACAGAGTTACTTTCGCATTTATAATATTAGTAGGGATTACAAATCTCTCTGAAGAATTATAAAGTTATCATCTATAGTCCGATTTTTAATTCGAGGCAGTAAAATGACAATTGCAACTGTCATTTATACAAAAAAGGGTGACCCGCTACAATAGTGATGTTTGGAAATCTTACTACGACGATGACATTTAGTCATGCTTTATTTTATTATGTATCAAAAATTTACTATTTCTATTAATTGAGCTTTTATAATTGTAAGTTGATATTAAATTTGTTTTTCATCCAACCACTGCATAATGTCAGAATTCATCCAGTTTGGAGTTGGATGCGCTCGACTTTTCTTGCATGGTAAGGTGCTTCATCTTATACCAACACTGCATTTGGCTTTAATTTTATAAATTTAAATTATATTATTATTTTTTTACATTTAAAAACAGTCACCGTGCATGTCTTTTGATTAATTGTCGTAAATATATTTTTTTTATACAGAGCTAATTTGATATCTGAATAAAAAAATGTAAGCTCGACTAACTTTTGATTGTAATAAGTCGATTCTAACACATCACTATTTATTTGGAATTAAAAACCTGCCACACTGGAAATGTCATTTTACTGCCTCGAATTAAAAATCGGACTGTAATTAATAAAATAATAAATAAATAAATGCGGACAACATCACATACATTGTTCTGAACCCAAAGTAAGTTGCTAAAGCACTTGTGTTATGGAATTCAGATACAACGAAGGTACTACAAACACCCAGACCCGAGACAATGTAGAAATGTGAATTTTTACATTTTCACATTCAATTTTTAATTAAATTTAAAAATATTTTTTACATTCAATTTTTAATTAAATTTTAAAATATTTTTTACATTCAATTCTGCTTTTTATCTCTTTTACACCAAAACAGTTTAGTTTTAACACAGAGTTATACATAAACATACAGATTAAGATCAGTATACAATAAAATTCCCATTAATACTCGCCCAAATTTACAATTAACAACAAAATTTATACACGCACTCCTACACACAAAATTACCATAAAAACAAGACCTCTATGTATTTACAAATCATTGGCAAATGTAGGTCTTATTGCACTGGTTTATGTGTAGCTAATTTATAATGATCTCAGGCTGGAACCTTTTCTTAAAATAAAGAGGTCTGTATTAGATGGTCGGGTAAAGGTGACTGTCCTTAATTCGTAATCATATGTGATTACTATTGTACATGAGTAGATTTTCAAATATTGTGGATTTATGTAAAAAGAAAACAATGGTATTTTGCTAAAACGGTTTAAAACTGTTTTAATTTAAAAGTAATTACAAATTTTAAAATGGCAAATTGCATTGAAGATGCCAAAATGTCGTAGGGTATTTTTTTATGAAATATTCATCTAGTTAAATCTTAATGAGATAAAATAATTAGTACGAAAGATCCCGCAAAAATAGTACAAAACTTACATGTAGATAAATAAAACAAAATTACCAAAAAAACATTGAATTTTTTTATCCATCGACTCGAAGATGTAAATTTCGTACAAATTTACCAATTTTCGTAAAACCTAAAAAAACCTCTTTTCATTTCAATAGGCATGATATAAAATAAACAAATTACATGACATTATCATATATCACTTTACCAACATTTATCTTGATGCAAATCCTCAATAACTACAATATAATGATATGCTCTCGTGCGTAATACAGATCTATTGACAAACAAACAGTAAAAGGTATATTCCAAGGACGCGAACGTTCTCTCTCTACGATCTATTGAAATGTCATCCGTTCATGTGAAGTATAGAAATACTGCAAAAGTCTAAGGTCCCAAAAGCCACTATTTATAAAAGCCGGTTATTAGGATTATCAGGATTAAATTTGACACTATTATTATTCTCCTAAGCATTATGTCAACATAATAATTGGAAATTCATTATTGACCATTTATTATTATTTATTTATAATTATTAAATACAGGAAATATAAAACTTACGTTAATACATTGGTCTACAAAACTGTTTTGAACAGTTTGACTGTGGACTCCGGTTGAGTCTCATATAGTAACGCAGAAATGTCAGTACAATATAATCTAAGTAATCAGGTTTGTATATATAGGTATCATATATTAGGTAGGTATTTATAATATACATCAGTGTATCGGCCCTTACCTACTGAATTTCCAAATATTGTAGTGGAAGAATAGTGGAAAAGGGGCCCAGGTATCTGCAAAACATTTTTGATCTTTTTGTCGTTCAAACGCTAATGACTTCAACCCACGTCGAGAGCACAACGTGGGTATATATCGGACTTCCACCGACTAAAAACACCCCGGGCCCCTTCTTCTGCTTTAGCCAGAGTCACGAGATCGCTCGCTCATGACTCTGGCTGGCCCTTCTCCTTTGGACCCTCATCAAGGGATGGGTGCAAGAAGCTCACCCCTATTGGCCATATCTGGGATCTATATGCATCCCCCAGGTGATAATACAGTATATCAAATGCCCGTTCATCTATAACCAGGCTATATCACATTATCAAAATTGAAGTGGTGGACGTATGCCGCTGTAATGATTTCCATCTTTCTTTTTCCTGTGAAATCGAAGTCAACAAACAGTCGGTATGGTTAAACATTTTGTGGCATAACTTTTCTTGCCACAAAATTATTTCATTTGATGAATCGATCTGGCACTTGACCGGTTTTGTGACCAAGTTTTAAGACCTATCAAAAGATTCTTGTTAGGACGAACAGAGTATTCAACGACAGTGTTCATATAATCAGCTGTTATTCTGTACTTCTGACAAAAACTTTACATTCACTTCAGATCGATACGTTCGTTGCGTGCACCACAGGTGTTTGCTAAACCAAGGCTACTGAATATAGTACATTGTTATAACCAACTATATTAGTTAAATATGAGGTTAACGGAACTTGACGACATGACAGTATCCGTTTAAACTTGATTAGGTGACTAACTGGTTTAGTTATTGTTGGTCCGTGACGGAAAATGTGGTGAACTGGGTTTAATTATTGATAGTTAGACGTTTATGCCGAATATTCATGAGACGATAGACAATATAAAAATATATTCATATATAAATCACTTATTCTCAGACTAAAAAGGCAAAAACAAAATCAAAAGTTTTTATTTCAAGTAGACCGTTTTCCAGACACTTTAAAAACGTTACGATATTGACTCTAGGTGCATAGGCTCATAGACATATACTTTACATACTAACATGTATATTTTATAACATAGGTGTTATCATGTTTAGCTTAAAATTAAGCACACAAAAACTAAAACATCCTATCTAAATAATAATTCCCATAAAACCGATCCTCGTATCTAATTATTCGTAATTGGATAGCATTTCTATATTTTTTGTCCGAACGTCTCACAAAGGTGCATTAGGGGTGCACCTGTCATCTGTCAAGACGGGTGTCATGGCCGCCCGCGCATGCGTAGTAGGGCACATGGCTCAATAGTAAGTTGTGGCTTAACTTTTGTGATGTTTCAAATTGAATTATGTTCATTTCATTTTAATATGCATAATAAGTGAATACTGAATGATGTTATTAGCTTAAACTTAGGACTGTATGAACTGATTTTGTTAATTATTTTATCATTTATGTGAAATGATTGAATCGTCATTCGTCCCATAAAAAGTTAGTTAAATTTTTAGTAGTAGTTTTCATTTGAAGTCGGTTGTACGTTTTTGTTCTTTAGGTAGGTAATATAATTTAAGATTCCGTATTGAAATTGAAATGTTCTTAAAAGAACTTTGTGTGTGTTTAGTCTCATAAGAATGTAATTTTTTCGAATTTTATGTCTATTTTTTCCTAGTATAGATTTGAAATTGACACTAAGTTGTTTTTAGTAATTACTTTAACTAATGAATAGTTTAACTTTTTATATTGTGTAATGGATAAATTGTATGTAGATATTTTTTCTACACTTATAACTTAACTCAAAACCCAGGTACAACTTGGTGAACTGTAAAATAAAACCTGTTTTAATGTTATTATTTACACATATTTGTTACACTATACCAGAATAACGTTATCGGACACATCAATATCTTCATAAAACCAATATCACAAACGTATCTCGTCATTAACAAATGTACAGAACCTGTTTCATTCATTCATTTCAAGATCCGGTAAACGAAATAACAGACATATATCTAACCCTCTCACACGCTTTCGAACATACATAGGTCGATCTCTTTCGCTCTTTGCGCGGGAGTATGTGAACTAGAATCAGCCATGTTTTTTTTTGTTTTTTTTTTCCGCGTGAGAATTGTGGCGATAGTAACATGCAAGCGTCCAAGCTTTTGTTTTCAAAATAATGGTCTATGAATAAAGATAAGTTTATTTCTAGGTTTATTCAGTGTTTTTGGTTAAATGATTACAGTAGAATATTTAATAGGCTTGTAAAAACAACGAGGTCAGATTTGTTTGGATGACATTGAAAATCACGAATTAAAATTAAATTTTGTATTTTTTACTTTTATAGTTTTTTTTACTAGATATAGGTAGTCGTCAGAATAGAGAGTCGTGGAAGGATTTGGGGGAGGCCTTTGCCCAGCAGTGGGACACAGTGGGCTAGAGAAAAAAAAAAAAAAATAGGTAGTCGTCTAGTCGTAGTAGCTTTCCACCCACTGTTGGACATAGGCCTTGAATTTTTCGTGGGATTTTCTACGCTAAGTGTATTAGGGATGTTAAAGATATTTTCGGATACGAATTTACAATGTTTACACGCTTTTCGGATATTAATCACATAAACTTGGATTAAAATTGCAGCTTTTTTTGTAATTTTTTTTTTGGTACTTAACATTGTATATCATTACAAAATAGCAAAGTCACGATTTTGCCTTGTTTGCTATATCCATATTCCATGTATGTATGTAAGGAATATCACTGGCCACGACAGTGTTATTCCACCTCTTTTACTTATTTGTTTTTTTTTGTCAATGACATTTTTGAATTTTAAGAAGAAGAGTCAGTTTGTCTTTTTAGTAAAATATTTCTTATATAATATAAAGAATATACATTATAATATAATATTATCATTTCTTAGAAGTAAAGGCTATAAATGTTGTTTTTTGTTCTTTCAGGTAAGTTATTCTGTAATAAATATTGTATGTTTTTGTAGTAACTTTTGTAATGAAATATTAATAAAATTTTGTTCTTTCAGAAAACGCAATTACGTCTTTAATTAAACATAAACTATTATAAAACAACATTTTCGCAATACAAATACTTACAACAAATAAATATGGAGAAATTAAGATTTGATTTTTGTGTGAAAACAGCAGCCGATGGAAAATCTAACATCATTTGCATTACCTCGATAGGAACACCAGGTGGTCTAACTTTTGGTATACCGGACGAATATCAACCTGCTAATTTACACCAAGTCATAACAAATACATCTTACTATGCTAAGATAAAAAAAACCTTGAATAAAAGACATCAAAAAAGGAAAATTTGGATAACTTTGACTAATGAAATATCAAGAGTATATTTAGACGAGGAACAAAATATGCAGTTTAAGGATTTTTACCTCGAAGAGATTGATGAGAACACAAATGACCCAAAACCATTCATTGAAAGCTCAAATAAAACACTGGAAAAACTTTTAGAAACATTACTCGATGATAAGCAAAAAAAAAACGAAACTCGAAATTTAGGAAAAATTGCAAAAGACTTTGTGCTTGAAAAATTTACCGGCAAAAACTCAAATGCTCATCAATGGATTAAGGAATTCAACAAAGAATGTGAGCGTTTTCATATTGATGAAGATCAGAAAAAAATCGAAATTTTAAAACAATTTTTAGAGTATCCAAGTGTAAACTGGTACAGCTGTATGTTAATGAAATTTACAATAGAATCAGAGTGGATGAAATGGGAAAAGAACTTCTGTGAAACATTCGGAAACAAAGGTTGGTCGCCGATCAGATATGCTCTGGGATTTAAATATCAAACAGGCTCATTGCTTGAGTATGCACTAAAAAAAGAAAAATTGTTATTAGAAGTTAGGAAGACGATTGATACAGGTACTCTTATTGACCTCATATCCGTAGGCCTGCCTAATTATCTGAGTGACAAAATTGACAGAGAGACATTGCATCAAACTGAAGATCTCTACAATGAGATAGGCAAATTAGAACATCTGGTTGGGAGGAACAAAAATGAAAAAAAGAACCACTTGTACTCTGACATAAAAACAAAAAGAAATGAAGAAAAAAAACCGTGCCCAATTTGTGTCAATGAGAAAAAAGGAAAACGATTTCATCCTGAGGAAAACTGCTGGTTTAATGCGAAGAATCAAAAATATGCCGTGAAAAGTGTGAATAATTCTGAATTAGAAGTTGAACTTAATGAAGAGAATCCAAAAAACTAGAAGTATCACCATTAATAAAACTAAAGTTATTATTAAATGACACTTTAAAAGTTACCGCAATATATGACTCTGGTTCAAATGTGTCGTTAATTAATGCAAAGTTATTGAAAATACGGAAAAACGAAGAAGATACAATTAATAAACAAACAGCAAACTTAAAAACTATTAATGGTGATAAAAAAACAAAAGGTATGGTAACATTAAAAATAAAAATATATGATATTGAAAAAGAAATGAATATTTTTGTGATAGATAATGAAAATTTTCACTATGATTTTCTCATTGGTTTGGATTGTATCAAAGAATTTAGATTAAAACAAGATGAAAAATTAAATATCATACAATGTCATAATTCAGAGACAGAAGAAAAAAAACAAAATGAAGAGGATAACAGAAATAAATACTGTGAAAATATTATGAATGTCAAAATTCCCGATGTACTGGGTGACAAAAATGAACAAGAAATTAACTGTTTAAATGAATGTGAAATAAACTTCAATGAACATATTAATTTAAAAGAATTTGAAATTTCAGTAAACAACTTAGACTTAAGTAAACAAACTGAAATTGATAAATTAATAGACAAATACAAATCAGTCTTCGCCAAAGACAAATACGACGTTGGTACAGTACGAGGCTATGAGGCTCACATAGACTTGACAGTAGATCAATACTGCTACAAGCGCCCATACAGATGCACAGCTGAAGATAGAAAGGAAATTGAAAATCAAATATCAAAACTATTGAAGAAAAACTTAATTGAAGAGTCATATAGTCCTTTTGCTGCTCCGGTCACCTTAGCGTACAAGAAAGAAGATGGGAAAAGATCAAGACTATGTATTGATTTCCGGGAACTAAATAAAATAGTTGTTCCACAGTCACAGCCGTTCCCGTTGATTGAAGACTTGATTGTAAAGACTGTTGACTGTGAATATTTTTCTACCTTTGATATAAATTCAGCATTTTGGTCCATTCCATTGAGAATTCAAGATAGATATAAGACAGCTTTCGTCACGCAAGAAGGTCATTTTCAGTGGACATGCCTCCCATTTGGTTTAAAGACGGCTCCAGCTATTTTCCAAAGAATATTGAGAAATATAATAAGAAAATATAATCTCTCAGATTTTGCAATGAATTTCATAGATGATATCTTGGTTTTTTCTAAAAATTTCGAGGAACACATAATACATATATCAAAACTACTTGACGCAATAATATCAGAAGGATTTAGACTAAAATTTTCGAAATGCACTTTTGCAAATAATCATGCAAAGTATTTGGGACATATAATAAGAAAGAATTCAGTTACACCTCTCAAGGATTATTTAACAGCTGTCAGGAACTTTCCTATTCCAGAAACAAAGAAAAATATACGCCAGTTCCTAGGAAAAGTGAATTTTTATCATAAATTTATACCACACATTGCAATTATCTTGGAACCATTACACAATCTGTTACGGAAAGATGTTAAATTTTTATGGACCAAAGAATGCCAAAAATCGTTTGATAAAATAAAAGATTTACTATGCTCGAAACCAATTCTAAAAATATTTGACCCAGAACAACCAATAAAAATATACACTGATGCTAGCATTCAAGGAGTGGGAGCTGTGTTAAAACAGGAAGATGAAAATGGTATAAATAAACCTGTAGCTTATTTCTCAAAGAAATTGACCGACACCGAAAAGAAAAAAAAAGCAATATATTTGGAATGCTTGGCAATTAAGGAAGCTTTAAAATATTGGCAACACTGGCTAATGAATAAAGAATTTATCGTATATTCAGATCATAAACCACTAGAAAATCTTAACATTAAGTCTAGAACTGATGAGGAACTGGGCGATTTGATATATTACCTATCCCAATACAATTTTAAGGTAAAATATAATCCGGGACAATCGAATCAAGAAGCTGATTGTTTAAGTAGAAATCCAGTCTTAGAACCTAATGACAATACTGAAGATTTTTTTAAAGTTGTAAACCTAATAACCATGCAAGATATAAAAAAGGACCAAGACACAAATCTAAATTTACAAGACGAAAAATCAAAGTTTATACTGGAAAATAACATTTATTACAAAACGAATAAAAGAAGAAAGAAAATAATACTATCAGAAGCATTTAGCAAAACTCTAATTAAAAATGTCCATAATATGTATTGCCACATTGGTAGAACCCAAATGATAAATAAAATAACTCCTTTCTATACAGCAAAGAATATCATCACAAATATTAAGAAACTCTGTGATGAATGTGATATTTGTATTAAAAACAAATCAAGAAGGAATCCAAAATTTGGTTTGATGTCCCATTTGGGTCCCGCAACACGCCCTTTTGAAATTGTATCCATTGACACAATTGGAGGTTTTGGAGGATCAAGGTCTACGAAAAAATATTTACATCTCTTGGTTGATCATTTTACACGGTATGCATTCATTTTGACATCAAAAAGTCAGAACTCTAATGATTTTATCAAGTTGATGGAAAAAGTGACACAAAACTATACTGTAAATATGTTACTAACAGACCAATATCCTGGAATAAATTCCAAAGAATTTAAAGATTACTTGAAAAAAGAAAACATAATAATTGTATTTACTGCTGTGGACGCGCCATTTTCAAATGGTCTTAATGAAAGGCTGAACCAAACTTTAATCAATAGAATAAGATGTAAAATAAATGAAGGGGACAAGAAAATAGCATGGACAACTATTGCACAAAAATGTGTGGAAAAATATAACGAAACAGAGCATACAGTTACTAAGTTTGCCCCAAAATATCTTTTAGAAGGAGAGAAAATGGATATTTTGCCACTGGAATTAAAAAAAAGATGCATAGTAGAAGATCTCAAGGAAGACAGAGAACTAGCATTTGAAAATACAATAAAGTCTCACAACTATAATAAAAAAAAATACGATCTAAAAAGAGAAGAATATACATTTAAAGTGGGTGATAGAGTATATGTAGAAAATGGGAACCGGCTTAATAGGAAGAAAATGGATGAGTTAAGGATTGGCCCATGTAAAATAATAAGGAAGATTTCAAATTCCATCTATGAAGTTGATGTCGGACATAAGAAGGCGGAGTCGAACTTCTATCATATAACAAAGTTAACGCCAGTGAGGAGTAGCTCTTGACCGAACCATCATTGTAATGATGTTCTCTCCGAGGGTGGGAGATGTAAGGAATATCACTGGCCACGACAGTGTTATTCCACCTCTTTTACTTATTTGTTTTTTTTTGTCAATGACATTTTTGAATTTTAAGAAGAAGAGTCAGTTTGTCTTTTTAGTAAAATATTTCTTATATAATATAAAGAATATACATTATAATATAATATTATCATTTCTTAGAAGTAAAGGCTATAAATGTTGTTTTTTGTTCTTTCAGGTAAGTTATTCTGTAATAAATATTGTATGTTTTTGTAGTAACTTTTGTAATGAAATATTAATAAAATTTTGTTCTTTCAGAAAACGCAATTACGTCTTTAATTAAACATAAACTATTATATGTACTTAATAACCAGAGCCATACTTACAGTTAAACCTGTTCCCGCCTTAATTTCATCTCGATTCAGATAAAGCTTGTGTTTATAAGACATCCGGTTGCGGAGGAAATGACGTCGGTAATCGTAAGTACCTACCATTAAGACTGGAACTAAGGTTAGTAGAACTAAAGGTTTAAATAACTTGCTGACTAAAGACATTTTTTTATGTCTGTCTTGTAGTTTAATGAATAATAATTGATACATTTTTTCGCTTCTTTTTCCCCAAACACATATTAAGTGGATCAATTTATAGTGAACAGAACTTCGAATGAATAATCGTGACGTCACTTCTGTGTATACAAATTTACGAAGTCGTTACGTCACAAGTCCCCTGTCTGAAACTTTAAAGCGGTTTATTTTTGAGATTTTTTGCTGCTAAATAAAAAAAAACAATTTTGCTTTAAATAAAAGCAATAGTACATCTTATATTTTGTAAGTATCTGTTTGACGGATTAAAATGATTTTTGCTTGTTATAACCGCATGTGGATGTGTGTGCTGAGGATTTTCAAAACTCTCGCTCTTATTACTTGAACAACTTTCTTGATCATTATTCACTTCCCTAAGAAACTTATCAGAGAACACCAACCTTTCTCACGTAATGCATTCAAAATAAATCTAGACCTAAAAAAAAATCTCAATATCAAAATTTCAAAATCCGGACATGTCAAACCGCAGTTCATGAGAAGAAGCATTTTCCCAGCTGTGGGATTCTTCCCCATATTATTATAAGTTAATTAATCGATAACAAGACATGCATTATTAATTTATTTGTTATATTTTCAGCGTATGAGAACGAAATCGATTAGTTTTTGACAGGTTCAATATTTGTTAACTATGTGCTTGTTTTGAGACACGGCGTTTGTTTATTATAGTTCTAATGCTTGTAAACTTTGAGATACTTGTATGGGATAATGTGTTACAAGTAAGTGTTTTTAAAGGGGTATGGCTCAGGAGCGTGGTAGACGGTTTAGTGTGTAAAAGGTAGCAGCTTCGAAGTTTGTCTCAAATTTGTTAGAGTTAGATATTAAAGTTTTTTTAAATGATTTTCCAATTACTGTAAGGCCTTATTTGAGTAAGGAAACTTGGACATCAATATTTTAATCTGAAATCAAAAAACGAAAGATTTTAGGGAACAGCATTGATAAATCCTAGGGCCTTGATGTAAACCTTTTTGCACAGCCATGCTTGACCAACTAGTTTCGAATAGTGTTGAATAATTAAATAATTAATAATTGTCACGATAGTTACCATCAAATTATAAAAAAATCCATACTCGTTAACTAAACAGTAAAGCAATTAAAAAGTCCAAAAGTTACCAAAAAACAAGTTTTTGTATAGCATACGAAATCTTATTACCTAAGTCCAAATTTCCTCAATGTACATATTTTTCCTCTTGTCCTTAACAATGATAATAGCAATACTTACACAATTCTTCAAAAGATCCACTCGTCATTCACAATAATTTTTTGCTTTACACTTATTCGATGACATGAACCGTATCGCGGTGACTCATCGGTTACAATGTTCTGGTCGTAAACTTTACTGTCCAGGATTCGATGTCACGGCGGGACAGGTTTCTTAATGTCTGCAGAGAACTTGTTACAGTGTAAATAATCCTGTGATGCCCGTAAAGGCATGGATGGGACTTATGGTATGAGAGTCATACCTAATAGCGGGAATACCATAGCAAATTAATTATACTAACTACAAAAAATATGTATATTCCTAAGTCAATCAGATAAACAATCTACTATTTTGTAACTAGTTTTAAAAAATCTGGACTTCCTTCAGATCGAAATTAATTATATTATAATTAAAATAACGACTTCTAAAACGTTGACTTCGAGGATCACATTAATGCTTGTCTAACGCTAATCGAACCCGCGACACGTCGGCAGTGGGGTTAACGTGGTGAACTCAACCACTCATCTATTCGTGCCGTCAGTTTAATTATGATATTTCAATCCTTTGTATTTCGGTGATCGATTTTTAATTGCCTGAGATTATGTAATAACAATAAAATCAATTCCTTCATTTGAAATTCCTTTTTAAACAAAAAACATGTACAATGTAAACAATAGTAACAATTCAAGAGATGTGTTACCAACCTTTATATTGAGCAATAGGCCATAGGTCAGAGGTCGTTCACGCATGCGTCGTCGCGACCTTTTCAATATTTACTGCAACTCGTACAATTTGTGAGAACAAAGCAAAAACTTTAAACAGACAACAAATATTACTTTTATTAGAATAAATAAATGGATTTAGCTCACGAGGTTATCGACTTGCGGGAGGTGGACTCGGGAATTATTGTCCCGATAGTCGTAAGTGTCAATGGCTTGATAGCCAAGAGCCTCAACCAACACCTTATGCGGCTCTCGTTGGGCGTCTGGGTCAGGAGTTTGATTCAGAGAGCGGTACTTCTGGACACGGCGCGCATCGTGAGGAGGTTCCTCTCTCTGGAGCCCTGACCACCGGCAGCTTGGGCCCTGTTCCCGTTGCCGGTTGGACACTATTTTTCATATTTTAAGTATATGTTGTTTTTTTAATATATATATATTTAAAAATGTAATTTATATGTATTTAAATTGAATAAAGGAAATAATAAAATAAAAATCCTAGCCTATAGCGTGTTAGTAATCAAGACAAACTTAAAAACTATGTTAGTAGTAGCACTCAGATTACTAAAAAACTATAGGTTATTAAAAATGTTTATTTAATTGTCATATTTTCTTAACAAGTTGGATCTGAGGTCAGAAGAAAAACAAAAGAATCACGAAATAGACTTTTACATGTATTACGAAATATGCGTTTACCCGATGAATACCATTTTAAAGTTTCCATAAAAGGGATGATGACAATTTTTTTTGCAGTGTCCGCCTTGTAGTTTTTTGTTTAATAATGGATACGTATTTTTTAATTTGTCCCGCAAACGTAAATTGACCAAATTACAGTGAATGAAACTTAGGCGTGACGTCACGATTGAGTATAAATTTTACCATATCGTTACGTCACAAGCCCCCTCTCCTAAACTTTAAAGCAATTAATATTTGTCAATTCTAGTTATTCTGAAAAAGGAAAAACACGTGTCTCATACTTTTCAATTATATAACTGAGGGACTAATGATTTTTTTTCTTTTTATACCCAGTCATCATCGCTATTAGCGATAATAAAGGGGCTTGCAGCACCTGCTACGGTATATTATAACAGATGTGTAAGCTAGACGGTGCAATATAAGGCGTATAACGGTGTCTCTCTCACCAAAAACTAAATTAAAAAGTTGGTATTGGTCCCTTAGGCAAGACATAAATAATATTAGTAGTGACAATGTTTGCAGTTTATAAATAATCTATCACGAGAGCTAGACCTGATTTTTATGCAGAAGTATATTATTGTAAAATTGAAAAAAATGACTTGAATAAAAAATAAAAATGAAGTTCAATCAAACCTATCAGTCTGCCAGTTATTTTTTTTGTTACAAACAATATTGCAGAAAATTAGCCATTTTCATTAAATTATGAAGAAGACATAATATAAAAGCATAAAGAACAAGAATCCTGTTATTCAGCAAGTTCACTACATCGCAAGGATTCTAAAATTGTCGTTTTTCATTCAACAGCAAACAGATCCAAAACCTGGATTGGTCTCCACGATCCTTTCGAGGAACATCAACATGTATGGGGAAAGTGGATCGAGGGGGAAGGCGGATCGAGCTTTCTTGTAACATGGAACATTATATAGTTTGAGTTTTCTATTGCGGTTACAATTATTCAGAACATAATATTGCCACAACTCCGAATGAAAATCCGACACATCAGTTTTACTCGGCCATCTTGTTTCCAAAGCTCCAGTACTTCTTGAACGGCTAGCGGTAGTGCACAATTACCTCAACGAATTACAGCTCCATACTTTCATATACATTTAAAACTACCAAAATTCGCTCCAAATGAGCCACAACCCACCTGATCTTGGTTAACAAAAGGCAATAAAAACCGTCTCCCACGGCAGTCGTGGAGGCACTGACCCATGCACTGAGTCACTGCGACACGGTTCAGGAGTCACCGTAAACGATCAAGAAAACGTCAAGAAGCAAATACGAAGGGTGTTTTACTTAAAGAAACTATAGCTACAGGGTTCACCCCTGTATGGTACTTTGAAGAGGAGCATTTTGTGCATGCTATTTTGGTACTTGAACGGAAAATTTGCTTTAGAATCTGATGAGTTGTAAGTGATTTGAATTGAGAAGTATGTCAAAATTGCCTTCAAAGGACCATTTCTGTTATTGGTAAGTGAAAATCAAAACTCATTTCTTCCAATAAGTCTACTAAATAGCATTTTTCGAAGGTCTTCACCGCTTCCTAAGTAAGGTAGGGGATGCCTTAGGGTACCTACCTCCTCAACTGGCTAAACCTGAACCGCTGTGCAACGTCTCCCGCGTTTTGGCTGGTGCGGGGCAATGTGAGGTGAAGCAATTCTCTCGCAGTTGCAGAAAAGAGACGGCAATACACTGCATCAAGCGTGCTTTCTCTTTTCCACAATACAACACAATTAAGAACATTTTCCCATAAAAGTAACTAATCTACATATCTCCATTTACATATACTTTGCATTTTTATATTAATGTTTGTTGTTATTTTTTTAATAATTCGCACCTTTAGGCAGTCAAGCGCGAGCTGTTTACGGCTCAATGGCTTCTGAAGAAATACCTTTTTATTGGTTTTAATGAAGACTATTTCTAGATATTGTGAGAAAATAATAGAAAAGAAAATATGGGTTTCTCCCACGGTGTACGTTATGCGTATTTTTCTATCTTTAGTGCGTAATTAATTGTAGGTTTAATGAGTTTTATTATGAAGCTTTCATTCAATAAATAGGTTTTTTTTCAAGCACACAAAACAGAGTACAGACATTAATATTTGCACAATAAATATGTTATATCAGTTTAGATCGGCACAGTGTAAATGTGAAAGTATATCTGTCTGCCTGTCTCGCTTTCACGCAAAAATTAACGAACCGATTGCAATGAAATTTGGCATACCTACTTACAGAAAATCTAGAGCCTTCGAAAGGATATGGTCCAATATTTGGACTGAAAAAAAGGGTTGTAAAAACACAAAAGTGACGTCATGTGTAAGTTCCATGGACTGATCTTGATCAATTTATGGGCCAAAACAAGAAATACCCATCCAGTGTTATTTGTGTTAAAATCTAGTCTACACTTAGGATATTGATTTAGACACAAAGTTCATTGATCCCTAAACCAAAGAGGCTTCACTATATCCAATGACTGATGCATGCTTACCATCTGTCATGCCGGGAATCAAATCTAGGGCTATTAGCTTAGAATGCCGTACTTATTGTGTTAGTAATACTAAGAAACGGTTGTGGTAATATAAAAATGTATTTCTGGTATGCTTGTGCTGTTAATGCTAGGAAATTGCTGGACCGTTTTGGTTAAGTTTGTGTTTCAAATATGTAGAATAATAATGTTTGCACGGACCAAGCCGCAAGAGCAAGGTTTTAAAAAAGAGTGTTTTGGTTCATTTTGAGTTTTTTTATTTATTTAATGCCGTAAAATATATTTTTTTTGTGTATTTTACTAGGTTTAAAAGTAATACGTAGGTATTTTGTCCCCTTTCTGATCAAGATGGCCATTTTCATAACATATCGTTGAAATAAAATAGTTAAGCGGTTCAATAAATAAAAAAAAAAACAGCAAAACAATAATAATTTTAATAACAATATATTTTTCTTAAACTAACCACATAACGTCTAAATCCAAACGCATATCATTTCAACATTACACAAAAACCTTCTTTATACCATTGACATACGGTATAGATTACAGTGTATCCATCATGTCCATAAAACTATAGAATCACAGTTTAATATCGAAGGCATTTCAGCCTATCCTGGGAAATAAAGTCTAGTCCAAATGCTTATTATCGTACATCCGTTGCCTTGGAATGCGGTATTGAAGTCTAGATAAATGTATTTAGTCGACCGGTACTTATCTTGAGTCATTGTACCTTATACACAATTTGTTCTTGAATTATAGTTCAGCATTTTAATATTAATTAGAAGTAGACCGCGACCCTGTCCGGTACAAACTGGAAATTATCAGACAGGATCATAAATCGGGATGAAACTTATCCTATATATTAATCCTGATTATAAACTATCGGTGAACCAAGTTTCGTCTAAATCCGTTCAGCCTAATGATATTCATAAAATTGTTAATGCCAATAGAAAACTGTCAAATGGCTGGAGTGAGGAGTCACTATCTTTGAACCGGTCATCGGTTCAAAGATAGTGACTTATCAAAATTCACAAATATTCAAGTCACATGCACTAAGACACCCAGACTTAGGACAAGTATTCGTGGATCACACAAATGCTTTTCCGTTTTGGGATGAAACCTGCGAAGCGTCGCGCACAGTAGTTTTGGCGTGGTGACCTTAACCACTCGGCTATTCGTATACTTAAAGTTGATCAGCCCTTGAAAACCTAGCCAGACATAATACAGTCATAAAATCAAATCTTTCACTTTAATTTATTTCAGTCTACCTTCATAAATCTTATTAATGTCAAAAGTTTTTTCATATAACTTTGTGCATGATCGATTGTGGGTACCCCTCTAGTTCAAACTGTCGTTAAGACCTCATACACTGCGGTATTGGGGTTCGAGTCTATTTGTTCCAAATTATAGATCTGAAATCGATAGATTTGATATCAATGAGGGTAGACAGAAATCGTTTCTTTCAACCAATTGCGTCTGAGGTCAATGTTTATTGCGAGATTCATTTTAATAAAAATATTCAAAAAAAATGTACGGAACTTATTTTACTACTTACTTATTTCATTAACATTAGTACGAATTGTTCCATTCATAATAATTAATAGCGATAAACTACAACCAGTTAACCATATAATTTACACCATATTAAAACCAAAACCGTTTCAAAATTAAAATAACAATATTTTGCATTAATAATTAATTCCGTTCATCAATATTCACGATATTAATTGCTTTAACTTTACGTATAATACTTTTAACTATGGTTTCACATTGCATTTTGACCTTTACGATGACGTTTTTACCTATATTCTTTAACTAGTTAAAATTATTATAATAAGTAGTTAACTTCCTTTCCGAGTTAAATTAAGTGCACCTTGCATTTGACTTACTTCTTGTAAGATCATTTGCGACCATTTCGTAATTTGTTATTGTTATAGTGTTTCAAAATAATATGATATGTGAGCTATACTCAGAAATCTTCTGTTAGTAAGAATGTATCAAAATCGGTTGAGTGATTTAGTAGTTAGCGATAATGTAGACGTGAAAAGTGGTTAGTACTTGTCTTCATCCTTTAGGAATTCTATCGGAAAATAAATTTAAAATGTTTTATAAAATATTTTTATTTTGTTATGCTGGCAAGATTACCGAGCATACACCTTTAATTTCCTCTTCTTTTCAAATCAATGGCGTCTTAGACCATCATAACATAAAATAAAATAACAAAATAAAGACACTTTCTCTAACAATATATCCTTAACCATCCCTCGAACAGTTTTCGAAACTTAAAAAACACCAGCACTGACCTTTACCCCTACAAAACTTTGAAGACATTACAAAAGTTGTCATCCATTGCGTAGTTACAGTGCAATGTATTGTTTCACGTTCTAGTTGTAGAAGCAATGTATCATAAGTTTAGGGGAACGTCGATGGAACGCAGACGTTGTCGAAACACCCGAAGGAACAGGTGGCGTTGTACACTGCTGGCCAGAATAATGGGAACATAGATAAATATTTTATTTTTGATATTGTTTTAAGGAAGTTTGTATTTTGATTCGCTTTTATTGTAAGGTTTACGTGTTTTTTTCATAGCAGGGATGATAACTGAGTATGAAAGGCAAAAAAATATTTAGTCCCTCACACAATTAAAAAATGAAAGTTCCACTTTAGTTCTGTGAACTGCTATTTGAATAATTTATGCTTGCGCGAAAAAATAAAATATATCTACGTATCCATAACATAGGCTTAAACTACAAGATGAACACTGAAAAAACATGTCATCATCCCTTTAGTTGTTTGTCATTCTCATCTCAAATTTATTTTGTAATTCTGACAAAAAATAACCACTAAAATATATACACCCTTCAAAAATATATTAAAAGTCATATAATAAACTTCAAAGCACCGAAACAAAAAGCAAAAATCTTTTATTTATCGTCAACATTTTCATTACCACCATATTTTCATATCCAAAAATCATGTGACATGTTTTTTAAATGGTGTCCAACCCTTTCTATTTCAGGGCGAGATTAAAAAAAAAGGTAAAACGAAACTCGCGCGAGACTGTCGCGAACAATAAAAATTAAAAACGAATTAATTCAGCGTTGTGTGAATTTGATTAATTGGCAAAAAGGTTAGCGTACTCAGAATTAATATGTTCATTAATATATAATACAAAGAACAAATGGCTTCTGATTTACATTCAAATGGAATTCGATCAAAATATTTTTTGATGGGAATTTTAATCACGAAAGCAAATTAAGGAATTTTCTTTAATCTCTTCTGTTTTATTTACGTTAATTTGTTTTAACATGCCTTTTATATTCTTCTAGTGTACATTATATTATTATTTACTGAAGGTATACATATATGCATGTAAAGTATGGGTTGAAGTGTTCAAGTAGTCAGTCCGTCAGTGTAAAATACGATGTTCAGTAAACTTGGTATATTACTTCTTAATTATTGTAATTGAATCAACATAGAGCCCAATGAAAGAGATGTGACATGACAAGACAACATTAGAAGAATTTCATTTCTGTAGGGACTGAGTTTTTTCTACGAAATCCTATAAGCTAAGCTGCTGCTAAGCTATTCCCCTCTCGATATAGTGACATTCTCCTGTAAAAAGGCCTCTACCTAATCCACTTCAAACGAAGTTTACGAGTTATCGAGTATTTTTGCTTTTTATTTACTTAAAATATCGAAATAAAACCATTCAATTCAATTTGAGTTTCCAGGCAAACAAATTCTTATCACACCCATATACACATACCTTTATCAATTTCTATTGTATAATAAAACAAACACTGGATTTCAGTCTTATCTCCAGACTCAGCTTCAATACAGTTTTCATGTAGCAACAAATCTCTTTCAGACATCGCTCTAAATAGTTCAATCACACCGATCTTATAGACCATCACTGTACTGGGGGTCAAATCTGAGACGTCACAAAGGCAAATGGCTATGTTACTGTATTTGATCCCGATGCAAAAAAGAAATGATATTGGTATAAGTTTGAAGGGTCTGTCTGTGGCATCGTAGCTCACGAATGGACTGAACGATTTCAATTTAAGTAGTTTGTTTTGTAATAAAGGTAAATTAGGTGCGAGTGTTTTTACATGTTTGAAAAAAAATCTGTTGAGGCGTTTAAAAGTTGTGGGAAGTGAAAGAGGAGAAGAATATCCGAATGTCCGAATGATATGGAACAACGATTGTCAAGTGACAATATTAATAATGCCAGTTCAGTTTTTGCAATCCTACAAAAGATTATTTGTCCAAATCATCTTTTGAAAAAAACCTTCGTCAATATATATTTTTTAAATTTTTTTCTAGTGGTGATCTTGATTTTACTATTAATGGATTCAGTCCATTTCAAAGTTATCCCATGAAATAAAAAGAAAAATAAATTGAACAGTAATTTGATGCCAGTGTATTTAGATTAATACCTCTTCTTATCACACCCCTTCATTTATTAGCTGCGTCAGTTATCCTGTCCCGCAGTATACGTGAGTCACGTCTTGCTATTGTCGGCACCTGCGTCGCCGGCTGCTTTAACTAAACCGTTGCCTTTGTTTATAAGCTGTTATTTATTTAACTTTATTTATGTTAGCTTCAGACTTGAGTTTGGACATATTTGAAGCGAACTTATTCTGTATTAAAGTTTTAGTTTTCTTCTCTTATACCGTGTTGTTGGTTTTGGAGTTGGGTTGAAAATATTTTATTATTTAACTATTCAATGTTAAATTTTCATGTATATGCATGTTTTCTATGTTCGTTATAATTATGAGTAGTTTTTTATGTGATTCTTGCATTAAGGGTTTTAATTCTTCTGTTGCGGGGGTTTCACAATCATTCAATTCATATGCACTCAGACTCAAGACAAGCAGTTGTGGATCTAACAAACGTTACAATTAGTAAATTGTCCGTCGAATCTCATAATTAACATGATCTGGCTGATTGGCTTAAGTTCTTAAAGACAATCAATAACAAATTCATTTAATGAGCCGTCTAGAAAGCGGAATGGTTACGGTTGTGTTAACGGTTGGTCTTTGTGCAACAGCATCCTTACAGGTACAATGCTTGTCACATTGGAATTTTTCTCATAAATTGCCAAAGAAGTCTATATCTAAACTAATATATAAAGCTGAAGAGTCTGCTTGTTTCAAATTGAAAAAATCTTTTTGTGTTGAATAGACCATTCAACGAGGAAGGCTTTAGGCTATATAACATCACGCTGCGACTAATAGGAGCGAAGATACAATGGGAAATGTGAAAAAAAAACAGGGCAGGTATATGTAAATCATAACTTATCTCTTCTACCCACGGGGACGAAGTCGCGGGCAACAGCTAGTTAAATATATGAATATAGCCTTCTATAATCCTTTTATACCTTCTTAACTTTTTCAATCAAACTCATAGCACCCATAATCTATTTAAAGCATACAATTTCTTAACCCTGGTCATTAATCTGTAACCTGTAACCCGGTGATTAAAACAGCCGGTCCGTGGGACCGTCCCACAGTGGGCCGCGGACTGTGACCGCGTAGGGTTACCGAGATAGCTCGCCGATAGTCTACAGGTTGGGGTACAAGTGACCCGTCTTCGGATTTTAGTATATTTGTTCGTTAAGGTAATTTTTTTCTAAGTTTTTGATTTAAATATTTAGTCTAGTTTGTTAATATTGTTAAGTGCTTAGTTCGTAATTGAATAATCTTATTTCTTTTTGTTGACTTTATAGTTTCAAAGGCAAGAAATAATACTTTACCTTTTTGAAGTAGCTTTCTATCTATACATTTTTTTATCATACTTAAAACATAACGTTTGGTAGAATGTTTCAAACCAAAACTATTAAGACAAATTTTATATAAAAAAAAACCACTGGACTGCAAATATAAAACATATTCCACGCAAACAAAATTATCAACAACTCAACCCTACAAAACACTTCAAAAAACACACTTTAAAAACTCGTCAAAAAAAAAACAACAGCCTGTACATAAAACCTCAAGACACCGGGCAGTGTTCGCGTCCCATTCACATGAGATTGTGTTCAATTGTTCACTAACTAGACCGATATGATATAATTATAATTGTTACACGTCATTTTGAGGCCCTTCAGTAATTAAAAATTGGTACTAATCAAAAGTTTGGTTCAAACAACGAAAAACTAAACTCGGGTCGAGATGAGACCTTAAAAAGTTATAAAAATAAATAGATTAAAAAAATTCTAAATACAAACGTTTTTTAATGAAACTCCATTTAAATTATCAAAATCGGTTCAGCCGGTTTTATAGTTGTAAATTGCCTTGACATCGGATTCGGAGCCTCGAACATTTCAGTATGCTAGCTACCTCAAAATTGTGAAACAAACAACCAAGAGTGTATAAAAGCGAGTGTATAAAAACGTGGGGAAAAAATAAAAATGTCAAACTGACAGCGTCATTTAAAAAATAATCTTTTCTGAAATAATATCTAATCAAATCAAATCTGTTTATTGTATAGCTAGGTATAGTAGGTATAGGTTACAAAAGGACCTAGTTTTGATAAGTAGGTTTGTAATTGTCACTATAACCTCCTCGAAAAGTAAACAAAATTTCAAGTACCTACATCCACCAAAACTTGTCATCATCATCATTATCCTAGCCTTTTTGCAACTATGTTGGGGTTGGCTTAAAGTCCAATCAGATTCAGCTAAGTACCAGTGTTTTACAAGGAGCGACTGCTTATCGGACCGCCTCAACCCAGTTATCTGGGCAACACGATACCCCTTGGTTAGACTGGTCGTCAGACTTTCAAGCTTCTGACTACCTGTAACGACTGATAACGATATATGAATAACAGTCGGGACCCAATATTTAATGTGCCTTCCAAAAGACTATTTTTTTTATTTAAAAAAAACATTTTAGCCACGTGTACACTCTATTAATAAAACCGAACATCTGTCACTTGTAATAAAAAAATGGCCGACTGCAATACATTACAAAGTGGTCAGGAATAGAATAAAATGGCGCATGGCAAACATACCACCTGTTAAACATACCTAGTTTTGTAATTAATAATGTGCGTTTATGGTTTATCTAATTTTACTGTTCTTTTTATTTTCATGTAAATTAAACCGCAATTGTAAATAGTACAGTAATATGTACTATGTACAAAAATATACTTCCCCACAGTCGATGGTTATAATGTTATCAAAAATACAAAAAGAACTTACTTCTTAAAGCTTAATATATTTTATGACAATTCAAGGCTACTCTTTGCTTTCACGTTTCAAGACAGAAATTAGCCAAATTGGTTCAGCCGTTTCGAACATTATCGAGACTAACGTTGATTTATGAAAATTAATGATGATTTCGTTAATGAGAAACTACGGATGAGATTTCTGAGTGCGGGAGTAGTTCATCACAATAAACAGTTTATATTCATTATAGATCTCCATACTCTCAAACGTGTTTCAATTCACAAATTTATCTAAACCGTAATTTTGCAAAAACCAAACCAAAAATAGCAAGAACGAAACTAATTACCAAATAATTCACACACAGTGTTACCTGACCAAAAAAACGTAAGACCACTTGGCTTAATTAATAAATTTATAGCTGGCAACACTGAGAAACTGCCATTAGGACGGTCATTAATTAATGGATGCCATTCGGAAGATTTCCTTTGGGCTCGAGAGCTAAATGTAGCATAAAAATTGGGCATTTTCTTGTAATTTTACTGTTGATTTTTCTTGCTTGGTCTAGCAGGAAATTGAGTATGTGTGCTTTATAAACCTTGTGTAATGACTGGCGAGTGATTTGACGACGTTTTGTTTATTCTTTTTCTATTCTTGTATGGTTTATGTACAGAAAATCTCAGAGTTTTTGTCTCCTTTAGACCTCAATCATGGCTTATGAAAAAGTGCTTATTGTTTGACGTAAAAATAATTTAAAAACAGTAAGTCTTTGTGGTTTGATGCCTTGTATTTTGAATATACTTATGAGTGATCAATTATTAGTAATCCCATAAACGAGGACTATACGTTTTATTAGAGACTAGCTGTTGCCCGCGACTTCGTCCCCGTGGGTAGAAGATATAAGTTATGATTTATACCTGCCCTGTTTTTTTCACATTTTCTATTATATCTTCGCTCCTATTAGTCGCAGCGTGATGGTTTATAGCCTAAAACCTTCCTCGATGAATGGTCTATTTACCACAAAAATATTTTTTCAATTTGGACCAGTAGTTCCTGAGATTAGCGCGTTCAAACAAACAAACTCTTCAGCTTTATTTATTAGTATAGATGATAAGAAAGCACAGCTACTTAAATATCTCTTTTAGATAGACTTAATTTTGGTTTCTTTTTATAAAGTGGGTACGTAACGTATTTTTTTTATTATAATATTAGCTTTTTCTGTGATTTTCCTTTCAGCAAGAACCTCTAAAGAAGACACCCAAAATAATGTCAAAAAACTAATATTCTTCAAGCACAATCCTATTTCATTTAGACCACGCAGCTTAATGAAAAGCAAACTCAACTATCTTAGCATCTCCGGTTGAAAGAAATTACAGTGTTTCGCAAACAATTTCGCCCATATTTTAACGGCATATTGTTGCCATAAATCTCTTTTCTAACATTAAATTTGAGCTGACTATATTGCTTACAAATGAGCCTATGATAATGGGAGTTTGAATTTATTGTCTGAATTATTTCTTATAAACGATGTGTGGAGTCAAATTATGTTGGTGATTTTTGTTTTAGGTGGGATACAGTTGTTTAGTTGAAAGGTGACATATATTATTGGTTAAGTTAAGCTGGATACTTTCGGTCTGTGGATGAATTACCATCTAAGTCATAAGGAATTACTCCGTGAATAAGGAAATAATCCGTCGTTAAATTGTGGATCCCCGGAAGTTAATTATACTTCTTTTTCAGTCGTTACGGGTAGTCAGACGCTAGAAAGTCTGACAACCAGTCTGTCTAAGGGGCTTCTTGTTGTCCAGGTAACTGTGTTGATGAGGTCAGATAAGCAGTCGCTCCTTGTAAAATAATGGTACTTAGCACGCGGATGGAATGGAAGCTGACTCCAAAATAATTGGGAAAAGGCTAGGACGCTGATGATGATGGTTAAATACCACTTTTCCTTTAACATTAGATAGCCCTAGATTCGCCCGCCTCCAAAATGATCTATAGAGAAAAAATCTCCAAAAACCAACTCCACAGCAGAGAACTATCTAACTACACAACTATCTAAACTAACACGCAACGTATAGACAGACATACACATTACTTCGATCCTTAGATACATATTGAGTACAAACAAAAGGAACCAAAATATACTGAAAATAACCATTACTTATAACACAATGCCCAATAATAAATCACTTCGTGTTAATTTAAAAGCTGCGAATGAGATGCTTATTGTGAATCCTATTCTTCATTATTCCCACCCTTTTTGGTTAAAGGGGGTAAACAAATAACTTCTGTAAAGTTACAAAGTGCTTGTTTTATATTGGATGAAGTTTGTTTGTCTGGTTGTCTGTGACTGGTTTCGACTTTCACTTCATTCTCCCAAACTTTTCGTGGGGTTTCATTGGAAAAGGAATTTTGGTTTTGATTTCCACTTAAAGATAAATGTAAAATAGAAATTGTGTGTTAAAAAACAGTTAAGTGCGATTTGAATACGCGATACTGAGAATTCCGTACAGATATAATAAAAAAAAACACAGATTTATAAAAAAAAAACCATCAAATATATGGCCGTACTAACAGTTGTTGAACCTCTATGGTTATTTTCATTGTATTTGTAGAAATAAGGGCAATAGAATACACCACTTGAAAAATCTAATCATTAGCTATAAAAGGTCAAGAGTGCGGGCTTCTTTAAAAAAAACAGTTCAGGAGATACAGCCGAGTAACAGACGGATGGACTGTCGGATCAACTGCGGACTCTCAGTATTAGGGTTTGCAATTACCCTTTGAGCACGGATCCCTTTAACTTTAAGTATCACTAACTGTTGCCCGCGACTTCGTCCCCTTGGGTAGAAGATATAAGTTATGATTTATACCTGCCCTGTTTTTTTCACATAACCCATTGTATCTTCGCTCCTTTTAGTCGCAGCGTGATGGTTTATAGCCTAAAGCCTTCCTCGATGAATTGTCTATCCAACACAAAAATAATTTTTCACTTTGGACCAGTAGTTTCTGAGATTAGCGCGATCAAACAAACTCTCCAGCTTTATGTATTAAATATAGATATAGATTATAAAATTCATACCCACTTTGGTAGCCAATGATGAATTTCCTTAGCATAATTCTGATGTGTATAGCTGTTTTAATGAAATACGTATTCCAAATATTATTCCCGTAAGACATAACCATAGTTAATTTCAATTTTAACTGGCAGTAAGCATTTAGCTTACTCAGATATAACAGAAATGGGTCAGTTTCATTTCCACTTTATCATATTATAACTTAAAAAACAGGTATGTATGAGTGTGTGACAGAGACAGCGCTCTACAGTGCGTATAGCTGTGTCTCTGTTCCTCCACGGTAATAGTTCTGCTTTAAACTCTCGTAATAAAGGTTATAGTCGTTAAACAGTGAGAAATTAATAATGAAGTGCAAACTTATGTGTGAAATTATTAATTTATACTTACATAATATAAATTAATTATACTTCATCCGTTTCATATTTTAATGCAAAACATTCTTAAATAAATGCATTATTTGGTTCCGTATCCAAAGGGGTAAAACGGTACCCTATTGCTAAGGGTCCTCTATCCGTCCGTCTATCCGTCTGTCTCTACGTCAGTCCGTTACCAGGCTAAACAGTTGATAATGTATTTCTGTTGCCGCTATATTAATAAAAATGATCGAATTTGAGCAACGATTGTGATCGTCAAATACATGATGGGTGAGCAACTAAATTGTCTAGACTTTAAAAGAGGCGATGAACCCTGAATTGTTTCACTAGTTAGTGTAAAGGTGATGACGTCTATCCTATTTGCAAAATAAATATGTTTTCATTTCACTTATTTCTCACACATTTCGTTTTATTTGAAGCCCTCAGTGTTTAAAGCACACTTGACTGTTGTTTTTAAAATGTTGAAGAGATCTTACAAGAATAATAAAATTACCAACAAAACCGCAAGGCACAACTAGTCACACACTTAACAGTTCCCTATACACATCTCACGATCCAAAATCTTGATCAAACCAGCTTAAACTGCTAATCCAGTATTTAGTAGTATTTATCCCTGGATAATTAGGCAGTTATAGCCAGATTATGATCAGGAATACCGGGTATAACCAGATAGATCCGGTTACGGCTGATTCGAACCGGTTTAAGATAGGCAGGTATTAGATGGGATTGCTTGCTGTCTAATTAAGGGTATTTGTCTTATGAATTAATGTATTTAATTATTATTAGTTGATGCAGTATTGTACCTATAGAATATATTAATATTCTAATTGTCCTCTCACGATGACAGTTCTAAGGATACCCGTTGTGGCTCAGTAGACCATAAATGGATTCGGCGACGTAAAGTTTCAAGTTTGATCCTGCGCCACTAATGAGATCTTGCTATTGGAATTTAAAGAACTACGCGTTTCCCATGTCAGACACATTTTTGTAAATATAAGTACATCTCTGACCTTTGCGTGAATATAAAAATAAATAAATGTGAAACGATTCCAAATAATTTTACTAACTCAATTCCTCATACAAGCCATAGTCAATAATTAACATTAAAAACTCCAAACTTATCAACCCTTAAAAGCCGCCAACCACAATTGACCCCCAGTTATAATAATCCCGGATTAACAGGCCGCAGTGTTAAAATTAATTTATAACCATTATTATTGTCAACTAAATCTAATAGGAGTCCCATTAAAAATCCATAATTCAACTAATAACCATTTACCCGGATGGACGCTTATCGAAAACGCCCGGGGGAACCGCTTTAAACCGGTTGTAACTGCATTGAACTGGTATAATGTAGATTACAACCGGTATCCGCTAGATTCAATAGTTTAGTTAGCATAATTGGGAACTAGTGTTTAGTTTTGGTTACTGACAGATCTATTTAGTTAGGAGCTATATTTTAGAGTTGACACATTTGACTTTTACATTTTATTGGAAAGAACAGTTGTATTGAGAACTTCTTCCATTTGAACGTTGCCGTCGGTTAAAAGGAAGATTTCAAGTTGCGGACATCATAGTGGTAGTATGTTAAGTAGTTAAAGAGTAGATGCCCCAAACTCTTTTAAAATGACATCCCTGAGGGCTTTTGATGATTAAAAAATGTCCTTTAAAGTTCCCTATAATATAAAACCCGTTACGTGCAAATTGGACAACTGAGGATGCCGTTCTTCATAATATAGGCAAATAAAACAAAAAATATCAAAGCACACCCAATCTATGATCGTCAAACAAACGCTGCTTAACCTAGAATTTTAATTTTATTATTTGTTGTTTAGCGAAAAAGAACATTCTCTATTAAATTTATATCTAGCGTTCACGTGTACACAACAGAAAGCGAAATCTTGCTAATAATGTTCCTATTTTTACCCTTTGGGCGTGCAAACCTACTATATCAAATGGAAAATGCAAACGTAAGTAAGACTGATGCTAAAAAACCAGGCTTACACAGCCAGCTCAATGTTAGCTTACCTATCTACCTAGGTATAGGTAAGCATGGTGAGATGAGAAAACCAGTTTTATCACCGTAAGGCAGAGATGACTTGCTGATAATCATTGCAATGGCATTTATTCCATAACTCCTTAGTAGATAGGGTTTGTCGAAGATGCTATAGAAAAACAATTTCATCAAAAGCTGTGTTAATGCTAAATTAGTTACTTCTCAAATATTTATATGATAAAGGCGAAAATTGGTTTGATGTCTTTTAGCTTGAAAAGCTGATAAACTTTAATATGAAGGTAGCTTATACTTAGGGTAGCTAAGTGGTCGAGGTTACCACACCAAACACACTGCACGCGATGTATCGCGGGTTCAATCCCCAACTAGGACAAGCGTCTGTGTGATCCACGAATGCTTGTCCTGAGTCTGGATGTCTTTGTGCATGTGACTTGAATATTTGTGAAACCTCCGCGACATAACGATTACATCTCGCAACACGAGGGGCAAATCCCTTAGTGCGGGAGTATCTTAATAAAACTGTAAAGATCGCTAAAATAAGTTTTTTCTCTGTTTATAATACCAAATACCAAAATTTGATGACAACAGTTAAGTTATTCAATAGTTAACCAAGAGAGATTTCGAATCGGGTTATGATCCCAGCTTCCTGTTCATTAACGGCCAAATTTATCTTAACTCATATCCCCATCTCTTCCGGAGTACCTCAAAACGCGTATTAACTTAACTTGTGTTGCGGTTAAACGGGAATTCTGACAATCAGTAATGTTACTGGGTGTTTTGTTACTGTTCTTCGTGATGCTTTTGTATTTTAGACATAATATGTGGGTTAAGGTTATTTTTTGTACATTTAAATATGGTAGGACAGCTTAATATTAATATGAAAGTAATAATATTATGTTACGTTAATGAAATATTAGTCCGTGAATACATTTTAATTTTGATTGTTTCATTTCAGTCACTTTTTGCTACTTTACACCTTAAAGTATCGTATAACTATTTTCGAAATCACATGACTCAGTACAGTTTATAAAATTTGATTTAAATTTTAATATTCATGATTTCGTGTATACAGGAATCAAACCTGCCCAACCTTGCGCACATCGGCATAATGGCTTTTACCACTCTTTCATTCGTGTCACAAAAGCGGTTAAGTCCCATATCAAAAATCAACTAAAACAAATTGTCCTCAAAACCCAGACATTTCTCTACACACCTGAGTTCGCAATCTGCCAGTGACTCGCATCACATCTGTCCGGTCTTGCTGCACCTGCGGCTGTCGACCTGTTACTGTCGCTTTTTATAACCAAACCGGTTGCAAGCCGGCGGGGACCGCATCATGCGGTATATTTAGGTGAGGCAAGAAGAAATATCTATACTAATATTATAAAGAGGAAACCTTTGTATTTTTGTATGTTTGTATTGAATAGGCTCAAACACGTAAGTAAGTACTTGGGGTTGGATGGTAAGTACTTGGGGTTGGATGGTAAGTACTTGCGGTTGGATGGTAAGTACTTGTGGTTGGAAGGTAAGTTCTTGGTGTTGGATGGTAAGTACTTGTTGTCGGATGGTAAGTACTTTGTGTTGGATTGTAAGTACTTGGGTTTGGATATTAAGTACTTGGTGTTGGATGGTAAGTACTTGGTGTTGGATGGTAAGTACTTGACAATTTTTCCTCTACGAGTTCTTTGATTCAGTTATAGTTTTGTACCAATCAATAACATAACTATTGAAAGATTAAAAGTTTCCTTAGGTAAGGTGCATCGAAGATATGGAGTATCGCAGTGAAGATATATCGCGGTAACATTCGGCGCAGACACGGGCTTTCGCTATAACGTGCATTCGTAATTTTGTAGCACCGTATTAGGAGATTTTAGTACTCGCCAGATTTTACTACTATTAACCTAATTAATCTGAGAATTTGGCTCAGCGAATCAGAAAGTCAAATTAAGAGGTAGTATATGACTAAATAGTGGACGAACCTCGTTATCTCTTGTATTTTGATTTTCAAAAATATTGAAAACTGATGATTTTAATATAAAAGTTTAATATTTCCCGTTGTTCAGGCCTTTGCAGTAACACAATACATATACTCTATGTTATTTTAAACCAAATTTTACGTCATCTGGAGTGTAGAATCAACCCGTATATATTTTATTTTTAGTAAATTTGCGTTCTTCCCTATATTTAGAGGTTTCTACAACGAAAAGGGAAACCAAATTTCCAATACCTGCTTCCCAGAAATAATTAATTAAACAACGTATTGAAACCACATCAATATCTGTTAAAAATAGCATCACACTTAACCAAAATTTCCAGTAAAACCCCGAAAAAGATACATACAGTCCACCTCAAATTAATCTTGACATGTGTTATATAAAAACCACTTTCATCTTAAAGTCTTAGGGTTGTGTTTCTAGGTTGATTTTTGTATTATTTTTTGCGGTATACTGTACTGTAAAATATTCATCGCCCCTTCAATTTCGAGGGCTAACATCGGAGTCATTACTGTTTTTGTTTAGCTCTAAGCCATCCGACTTGTGACGAAGCAGTTTCGCTTGTCAAACATTGTCTGACAAAAGAAAAAATATGTTCAAAGTGTTTTGTTAAGAATTCTCGAGTTACAGTGGTTCTGCTGTTGTTTGGTTTATAAGGAATTTGCAGAGTGATGTATAGTTTAAATAGATATTAGAAATTTGCTGTGTGAGTTTTTTGAACTGTAGGAACTTAACATTAACTCTTGCAATATTTTATTTTATTTTTAATGTAAATGCTGTTTTTATCAAAAGATGGGTATATTTTATAGTTGGTACCTTTTTATTTTCATTATATTTTGGCCAGTAAAATCCGTAAAATCAAACATAAAAAAACATCCGTTTAAAAAAAACATTAATTTATACATTGCTTTTTACATTTATTGATGTATTCCCTTCATGTTTCCCTTACGCATGACACTATCCTAAGTGCATCGTAGACCGGACGCGACTTCGAACTATTTTTTTATTTCTCCTCGTCGTATTATCCGTGTGTCTATTTTGTTAACATTTTTACTAATAATGAGATACCTTTATTTTAACTTGTATCTACCTTTAAATAAGACTGAACCTATCTTAGGTCTTAAGTTTTCTTTATACACCTTGATTTTACAGTCTTAAACTATGTGTAGGTAACTTAATGGAGAGGATTTCTATACGCCCTTTTTTCTGGTCTACTTCTGGACAACGAGTCGTGGTCTCTATAAAAAAAAATGCAATTGTATCTGATTAAGAAACTACTGAGCTAAACTTGATGAAATGCTATGGGACCAAATGACAGCTATTTCATGTTAAATGAAAAGTTAAGAAAAATCAAAATCGGTTCATCCTGTCCCAAATTCTGAAGACATAAAAAATAAGAAGCAATTACGAAACTCTATTTTTTGAAAATGGTTTAAAAAAAGCAACCATTTATTTGTAAAATAAATGCACAAGTATTTACATAACGTACAAGTTGACACCTCAAATCAATTTAATCCTATTTCTTACGTTATAAAAGAGTTAGCAGCCACTCTTTATAAAGATAAATCGTTATCTAAATTGATTTACAGTTTTACTCCTCGGCTAGATAGTTAGACACCAGTACAAGACGCGGCGCCTCGAGTATTACTTTTGTGGCAAAGCAAGTATTGTACGCAAGTAGCAACTGCTTTATAAAAGAACTATCCCGCGACTTTGTCCGCGTGGTTAAAAGATATGTTAGATTTTTTTTTACTGAAGCCCTCGAAGATGTGTAATACTCCCTGTTCTTTCCACATTTTCCATTGTATCCTCGCTCCTATGCGCGATGGTATATAGCCTAAAACCTTTCTCGATGAATGGTCTATTCAACACAAAAAAAAAACAATTTGGGCCAGTAGTTCCTGAGATTAGCGCGTTCAAACAAACAAACCCTTAGCCGCAATTGGTTTGTAGATAGGTGATCATTTGTAAATTTACAAATGCTGTTTCACGATAAGGGTATTTGCAACAGCCCTGACAAAAATTCATGTTTCTATTTTAATAATTTTGCGTCGCATCTTTGGGATGACGATGGGGTGTCATCATTATCAGTCTAGCCTTTTACCAACCGTATGCAGCTAATAACAAGCGACTGCCTATCTGACCTCCTCAACACCGGTACCTGGCATCACGATACCTCTCAGTGTGATTGTCAGAATTTTTTGCTTCTTTGCGTAGTAAGAAACATGCATGAAAACCGCCAGGACCCACAATTTAACGAGCCATGCAAAACTCGGAGGAACGTCATGGAAAGTTGGGATCGAACCTGCACCTCATGAACACAAATCCACAACAAAGTATACCTTATTACAATCATATCCAAACATAGACTATACATAAACTATGTATGAATATGCAAATACCGTGGGAACATAGTCTAACTGAACATTAATATATGCGTGTAATTGTATAGTTTTGTATAACGACGGCAGGATGTGCAATAAGCTGGAACTGGTTCTGATATGTTCTATGACCATAGTCCTTAACCTGACTGGGCTTAGATAAACAAAGTTGTTTTTTATAATTCGTAACAAGTGTGCAATGATGTTTTGTTAGTGTGTGTTACTCTTAAACGGCTGGGTCGATTTTGATGTAATTTTTGGAGTTTCGTGAATACAGGGTAAAAGCGGAACCTTATTAGTACCTAAGGTTCCGCTATTTGTTAGTCAGTCCGTCGGTCCGTCACTAGGCTGTATCTCGCTGTCTGTCTGTATGGCATCAGATTGTTTCACATAAATTGTGCTAGACTATTGAAATTTTATACAGGTGATGTAAATGTATTGCTGCTATAACAAAAAAATGTGGGGTTCGAACCCGCGACACATGGCGTTCAGTGTCCCTGGCGCGGTGACATCAACCACTCGATTATCAGTACAATTATCTGTTAATTCATAATATCAGTTCAACATCTATAACCAAAAACATAGTGCCTTTAGAAACAAATACCACATAAGTAGGCAACTTGAAACAGAGAAACAAACCTGAATACAAACTGTTTATTAAAACCTCTTTTTTGAAATAAAGTTTAAACCTTACCTAGCCCAATCACATCCATATAAAGAAAAACCTTTTGTCACATTCACAAAATTAGTACCGTTCCTCTAAACGTTTTTAAAGTGCTACAGATTGACAACGCCAAATACGGCCTCATTTACTGAGAAATACCCAATAGAAATTTAATGAATTGATGCTTTCTTTAACCATGTAAGGGCTAAGGAAATGGTTTCGATATTGGTGTTAAAAGGAAAACAATTGTAATAAGGAATTTGTATTATCTATACTTCTATACTAATACATGAAGCTGAAGAGTTTGTTTGAACTCGCTAATCTCAGGAACTACTGGTTCATATTGAATTATTTTTGTGTTGAATAGACCATTCATCGAGGAAGATTATAGGCTACTGCTACTGCTAATAGGAGCGAAGATACAATGGAAAATGTGGAAAAAACAGGGCGGGTATATATCATAACTTATATCTTCTAACCACGCGGACGAAGTCGCGAGCTCGACTAGTATATATTTCGAAAATGTCTTGGTCGCCTTGGGGTTCTATAGATTTGTATGATTTAGGCTGTAGGATCGAATTCTATGTAGATATGTTGATGGAACTTTTTAGTTATAATAAATCCTATTCGTCCTACTAATATTATCCTATAAATATAAAAAAAACGCGTATGGTTTTCCTCTGTCACGCAAAAACCACTGAACGGATATAGACGAAACTTAGTACACAGTAACACAGATAGTTTACAACCAGGATTAATACAGAATAGATTTTCACAATTACAGCAGTTTTATTTTAAACTAGACCAGTAACAATATGAATTATATTATAACCTTTTCTTAAACAAAACATAACTTAAAAACCAAAGCAAGTGCAAATCCAACAATCAAAAGTTAAAATATAAAACACCTACCACCATTTAACAATCTTAAATTAACATTACACCCGCTGTGGGAGAAGGACAGCGCTATACAAATCATATATCTGTCTCTTTCGCACAACTGCCAAAATACTTAGTGAGTGGCGGTTGGCAGGGATCTCCTAATTACTTTATTCATTAGTACTGACCTCTAAAGGTACTTCATTTAAGGGTCCTTTACATTTTATTTTCGGGTATCTTTTGTTACTTTCAAGGGTTATTTGAAAGTAGGCCAGATTTTAGCTAACTGAGAATTCATTTTGATCTTGACTTAAATCTACGTACTTTATTTTATTTGTTTTGTTGTATATACTTCTGTGAAGATTTATTTGTCTTTGAAAGGGTTTATTTAATTTCGTATGTTATTGAATTTAAATAATATTAATGTTGTAGAACTTTTGGACAGCGCCATCTAGTTTAAAATAAGGAGAGCTTGTGTTATGAGTTGTTTATTAATTTTACTATAATTCAAGTATAAATTAGTATAGAGGAGAGATGCAATAATATGAAATCATTTATTCTGTATGTAAGATATACATATATCGATCTTAAATATCGAATCGATATTTAAGACCTATCCTTTCTTTTAAGTAAGGCGGGGGAATCCTCCTGGACACCCACTCAATTGGGGGAGGAAATGGCTAGTGTCAGACTCTTACTGACTAAACCTGAACCGCCGTGCTACGTCATCCGCGTTTTTGTGTCATTGTATGGCCATGCGTTGCACTCCTTCACACACCCTATCTACTTATCCTGAGACAAACTCAATAGCCTGACTCTTTTGAAGATTAGGCAGTTGTTAAAAAGCCAACAAGAGGCATGACTGAACAGATATTTTTGGCAATTACCCTGTTAACACTACGGTGACTATACAAGACACAATACAGTCATTAAAATAAGATAATTAGCTCTACCTACATTAAATTAAAACAGGAGCTGACTACTAAACTTTATATCCTCTGACCACATCTAAATTCTAAACAGTACACTATAAAATCACCGTTAAAAAGCTCTAAGTACCACCACATCTTGAAATGAGTGTATCATTGTGAGTGTGGAAGGGAGATGTCGGTATACGCTGTATAGTGCTGTCCTGCTTCCTTATACATTTCGGTACGTCTTTAAGATATGATGGTAGGTCCCTGTTAGCTCTTAAAGGGGAAAGGCGCAATAATACTGAAGAATCTTGTTTTATTGTTGACTAATAAATAAAAACCTCTTTTCTTTTGTTAAGATGGAGTTTGAATTACTGCAGCTTGGAGTAAAGTTGTAGTTTTTCATTCTAAATAGGTAATTGTTAATAGTTACTTTAAGGAGAAAAATCATTCAATTTTTAAATTGTTACTTATTGGTATAAAGCTTAGCAAGGACGGAATTATTTGCAAATGATGTACATATATTAATAATATTTTTCTTTTCATAACGCTATTCATTTCATTCATTGTCCTAACCTTTTCCCAACTATGTTGGGGTCGGCTACCAGTCTAACCGGTTTCAGCTAAGTAACAGTGTTTTACAAGGAGCGACTGCCTATCTGACCTCCTCAACCCAGTTACCTGGGCGACACGATACCCCTTGGTTAGACTGGCTGTCAGACTTTTCAAGCTACTGACTACCTGTAACGACTGTCAAAGATGTAAGAATAACAGCCGGGACCCACAATTTAACGTGCCTTCCGAAACACGGAGGAACTCGTTATGACAAAGATGGTCACCCATCTATGGACCAACCGCGTCAAGCAACCGCGGCAACAGCTTAAACTGTGATCGTTTCACTCCTGCGGTTACAGCTTAGCCACGAGCATTCATTCATTCATTCATTTCAATCTTAATTCCTTTAAAGACTCAAAAACATTTAGTCCAATATTCAGGAACGAAAACCTTAAGTTTTTTTAGAAACAAGACTTTATGCTAAGTTTTCATATAATGCTTGAAATTAAAGCAACTAAAAGAATCAATAAATATAACAGAAACAATAAGAAAAAACAAATCAATAATCACATAAAAACAATTAAACACCATCAAAGCAATAATCATTGAGCAACATGCAATAACAAGTCAAACGCAACAGAAAATAATTTCTGCATTCAACAGAGCGAGAAAACAGTATTTAGTGTGACACAGTGATTTGCTAATTAATAAATAGCGTAATTACTTCTTAAAGTAAGCGTTAAATAATTAACAGTAATTAGAAATTATTACTTGTTTTACTATGATTGTATAAAAGAGATGGAGTTATACGATGTGTATCGCTCTATCCCGCTCTTAGTGTTGTGAGTGACTTGCTTTAAAGGGTTATGGTGGAGTTTTTGTTGCATAAGCGTCGCGGTTGTGATTCTATTGCAAAAGTTGTTTTTTTATAATAACTGACTTTGACTGGCCTGTTGGTCTAGTGGTTAGATCCTGACTGCTATAAAGCAGGTTGTTGGTTCGATTCCCACCCAGGACAAAAGTTTGTGTGATGAGAACAATAACTTGTCCTGTGACTAAATGTTTTTGTTGTTATAAAAAGCAAATAGGTTGTGGGTTCAATTCCCACCCAGGACAAATGTTTGTGTGATGAGCACAATAATTTGTCCTGTGATTAAGTGCTTTTTTTAATAATAGCTATCGTGAGACTGATTCATTATTAAATGATGTAACGGTTTACTCACGCGTATTTATCGGGGGTGCCAGACTACGAGCAAACCGTCGTTAAATAAATAGCTTTCTTCGTAAATTAACACTTAAGAAAAACTTGTCTATTTAAATCCCTTTTTATCAGTTTCCTTCATAGACAATTACAGTAAAGTAAGATGTAATAAGAAAGCTAGTTGTATATTTAGAAGCCTCAACAAAAACCTTCGCTGTCGTACAAACTGGTTCTATAGGCAAAGGATGTGCAACCCTATTCATAGTCTGATAAAAAGTATGTAATAAACTGCATTATAATGAAATTTTTCTCAGAATAGTTTAATTATACGTATAAGTATGTGTTTGCGTTTTGGGTTTGGTTCTCAAAGGGTAACATTAATATTAATTTCATATACTTTCATGGTTCTTACTGCAGATGCATGCACTGTAGATGCATCTATAGTAAAATATTATGTATCTGATGAAGACCGCAACTTCTTACCATCCAACACCAAGTACTTACCATCAAACACCAAGTACTTGCCATCCAACACCAAGTACTTACCATCTAACACAAAGTACTTGCCATCCAACATCAAGAACTTACCATCTAACACCAAGTACTTACCATCTAACACCAAGCACTTAACACCTACCACCAAGTACTTACCATCTAACACCAAGTACTTACGATCTAACACCAAGTACTTACCATCTAACACCAAGTACTTACCATCCAACACCAAGTACTTCCCCAATTCATTTTCATCGATTTTCCCATGGGAATAGAACTTTTCCCGTAGTAAAACGTGGCCTATGTGCTAATCCAGGGTATCAGCTAACTCCATACCAGATTTCATTACAATCAGTTCAGCCGTTTTGACGTGAAGAAGTAACAAACATACACACACTCACAAACTTTCGCCTTTTTAATATTAGTGGGAAGTGGGATTAGTGGGATGGGTCAATTGCCACAAACAAAAAATAATGTTCTTTCGTATGAAATACATGGGATATAAAGATTTCATAAAATTCACCTTCTGGGCAGCGTCAAAAAAAAGAGAAATAAAACAACTTAACCAAGACTATGAATAGATGCATCTCTATCAGAACTAAAGTGAGTTTGTAATCATTTTGTACAAAACAAACAACGTTTTGATCAAAGATGGTTTAAATTGAAGACAATCCTTGTGTTGCAAGATAATCGGAACGGGGTTAACTTGAGGGTTCCACTGCATAATAGACAACTTAGAACGGGTTTAAAGATTAACTTAGTGGTAATATTTTTAGGGTTCCGTACAGAACGGTAAAAACGGAACCCTGTTACTAAGACTACGCTGTCTGTTTGTCTGTGTGATAGCTAGACTGTTAAAGTTTTTACAGAAAATAAATATAGTAAGTTAAGTAACGGTTGGTACTGTCAAAAATTGGGGGACTAACGAAATCTTTTTTTTTACTTATTGGCACAAGTCCTACTCTCACTTGACCTGTTTTTTTAGTTTTATAATTGTATCCTGAGCGATTAAATGACTTAGTGCGAGAATGTTTTATAAAAGAAAAACATAAAAAAATTCAACACGGATATTGGGTTCCGTATAAATGTGCTAGAGAAATAAAACTTTAGAAATCGTCACTTAACCCTTTTCTATTATTTCATTTTATAGCGACAACAGAAATACATTTTCTGTAAAGAAAAACAAGCTAGTCTAGCTATCACTGAGCCTGGCTACAGTCGGACAGACAGCGGAACCTTATAATGGACATCGGTTATTAGCCTATACGATAATAAAAAATATATTTTAGTAATTTTTTTCAGCCGGATACTTTACATAGCCTATCTGACCTCCTTAACCCACATGACTAGGTAACATAGTAGCCCATAGTTAGGTCCAGGAGGAACAATGATGGGCATGTGTATCAGGCTAACTTATTGCCTATGCATATCAGAATTATCAGAAAATTACATATTAAAACAGTTGCTGGAATCTACACCTGCAACTATGTGCATAATAATTGAATCTTTGAAACCCTAGTTCACATAAATACTTAGACCTTTGTTTAGTCCTAGCTACCGCATTAGGTTAAGTAACCTGTAATGGTAAATTAGTGTGATAATTAAATAAATACTTAGCTAGAATTACGTTCACTCATAATTATTACCCTATTATTAATATATCACAACACACTATAACTCTCAAATAGTCCAGGACTCCACACCTACATAACATTCTTCATACTCACACCGAGTTAATTTCTCCCACTTTCCCCAAAAGGGAGGAAATCACATTAATTAAAGACTCCTTAACATACATACATATGGCAATATAACTGTCAAAATGACATATGTACATACGTTTGTCCCAACCCAACTCGGAAACCGTCGTTCTTAACAATTTAACACCTTAACACTGCCACCGGAAACGGAAGTCACAGTTTCCCGACGAAAAAACGCGCGTAATTTTTTTCACCGACGCTTAAGCCGTTATGACGTCGCTTCCGGTTGGATTTCCCGTGACGTCACGTGCTCGTGACGTAGTTCCGGTTGGATTATGTTATGAATACACGATGCGGTTACATTTTATTCGCTTTTAAATATTCGATAGTGAGAATGTGCTTTTATTTTTCGTGCGTTCAAATATTCAGTGTTTTGGCGAGGAATATGACGCGCTGCTGAATGAACCTTGCTCTTTGTAAAATCTGTTTCATAAAATAAAGGATAAAATAATATACGTGGGAATAAAATCTTTGTGCGTCAGTTTCGGTTTAAAATTTTAGGTTTAATGTTTAAACTGTGCATGAAAATTCAGTACAATACCATAGGCACTTAAAAATGTTTAGTATAAACAATTACCGTTGCTTTTTATCCTTTTTGTAATTATATTTTGTTACTGAATACACTAAAAATAAACAGAATACAGAAAATGTATAATAAGACCTTCGATAAAGCTCTATAAAACAGCAATAGTTTATACTGTACTGTAGCTAGGATTTTTTTGTCACAAACAGGCTGAACAATTTTATTGACACTTTACAGTCTTTGCACGGAAGCCAGAGACGATAGCTAGATAAATTATAAATAAATGCGGACAACATCACATACATTATTCTGAACCCAAAGTAAGTTGCTAAAGCACTTGTGTTATGGAATTCAGATACAACGAAGGAACCACAAACACCCAGACCCGAGACAATGTAGAAATGTGAATTTTTACATTGACCCGACCGGGGATCGAACCCGGGACCTCAGAGCTAGCGACACCTTGAAACCGGTGCGTACGCCACTCGACCACGGAGGTCGTCATAGATACATCGACCACACAAAAAGAAGAACACCAGGGTCTAAAACAAATTGAAAGTAAACTCCATATAAAATGTTTCTGTTATGGCTAAAAATCTGTACTACAAAACAAATAAATAAAATAATTAGTTTTCAGCTAACCAATTACAATTATCGAAAACTTTATTCCAATTACCTTCAAACCATCGTTAAGCGACTTTCAAAGCAACCATGACAGTCGGTAACAGTTGAAAACAGTTGAAACCGATTACAGCTATGTACAGACAGCAACAAAACTCCATGCACACTTTTTAAATTACGAGGCTATAGAATACAATATCCAAAAAAAGAAACAAAAAAATAGATTTGGGACTGAAAATAATCTAATATTGATTTAGATTTTTTTTTTGTTAAGAACGTTTTAGGTATTTTTGGCGGTTTGTAATACTACTAGCTGTTGCCCGCGACTTCGTCCGCGTGGTTAGAAGATATAAGTTATGATTTATACCTGCCCTGTTTTTTCCACATTTTCATTTGCATCTTCGCTCATATTAGTCGCAGCGTCATGGTGTATAGCCTTAAACCTTCCTCGATGAATGGTCTATTCAATACAAAAATAATTTTTCAATTTGATCCAGTAGTTCCTGAGATTAGCGCGTTCAAACAATCAAACTCTTTAGCTTTATACATTAGTAAAGATTTTAGTTTCATAGTTTTTGTTGCTGATGGTACCGAGTTGGAATACCGGGCAACCGGGGAACCCGCTCGAAGATATTGCATTCCGGGGCAGATCGACTGCCACAGTTACAGCTATGCGTCCAATAGGTACACACGTACTCTGAAAATGTATGAAATTTTTCGTTTTCGATGGATTTTTTGAGTTTTTCGGAGTTTTAGTCGAGTCTAGAATGTTCTGCCGGAATGATTTTCAGCAGGTTTCCAGTGAGTCGTACGAAATTTTAGTTGGGTAGTCCCGATAGCCAAAAGTTGATTTTAATAGTAGTAAGTCCATTGAATATTAACGCTGTTCTTGCAAACATAAAGAATGATGATTGGACATAATGTGCATATTCATTTTCAATTTAATTCAATTTATTTATTTCCACTATAGTAAAGATATATTTAAAAGAACTTGGTGTTTTGCCGGTTCTTCTCTATAGGAATGACGTTTTGTAACCGTGCATCTTACTCATACTGTAAATTTTTAAAAGAGCCTGGAAAACAGCCTAATTTAGATAAAAACTTTTGATTACGAATTTGACAAATAAGATTATTAGGGAGAGATACTGGAGGATGAAAAGCTCTTTTTCATATAGATGAGTACCGTCAAACAAGCCAACTTTGCCAATCAAGGTATCTTTGCCCCAAAAGCAATTTATAAACAAATCCTCTTACATAAGAATCAATTTTAGTTTTATGGTAACATTTATAATCAACTTTCCACCCAAATAATAAATATTGCCATAAAACTAAAATTGTTTCTTATATTAGAGGATTTGCTTATAAATTGCTTTTGGGGCAAAGATACCTTGATTGGCAAAGTTGGCTTGTTTGACCGTAGTTCGTTAATTTGAGACCAGACAGGAAAATATTTTTCTTTTTACATTGATATAGTTTTAAAAATGTAAATATTAGTTAAGTTTAATTTAATGAACAAAGTAGAATCCGGAAAAGACTAAGTTTCAAAATTATGTCTCCTTGATTCTTTGTCAGAGGTGTCTGATAATACTGAGAAAATCAAAATCAAAATTCATTTATTCAAATTAGGCTACTAAGTAGCACTTTTTGAAGGTGAGCACCAGAAAAGTACATACGACTTTAAAAACATTGTTTGTTGTCGAAAAAAAGCGTAAGCTACCAGAAGTAATATAGCCTCTCAATTAAATACAAATTTAAAGCATCTAAAATCGAAAATCCTGCTTTAAAAAATATAGGCTATTTTCAGTTTTATCCCAAACACAAATTGCATGAATTCGTTTGGTAATTGTAACTATTCGACAAAGTTTAACCGTTTTATAGGTGAAAGCAAATGTTTAAGTCCGCCATTTTATACTTTTCCTGTTCATTTTGTTGCTAACAGATGCATTTAGATTTTTTAAAGCAGATTGAATTAAAAGATAGGATAAGAGTAGTGTAGGCTATAACTTTTGTCTCTTTTACTCGTTTTCGTGTTTATATATGTCTGTTTTTCTATTTATTTCTGATTCGTCTAGAAATTTAGATAAAAAATGCATTTAACACTTAACAACTACATATTTATTAAACTTAAATACTTAATTCTAATCCCATGTAGGGTAGGTTTTGATCGCCACCTTAACTCACTGCGGGTTGACGATTAGAGAGTCCAATACCTATTTGGAATCCAGATTTCTTCATGATGTTTTCTTTCATCATTTGCCTTATTATCTTACAAAAAAGAATAAAAATAAGTGATCCCAAGTAACAATGACTGCCGGCGATATGTTGTGGCATTCCGGTAGCTATCCGGTATATGTCCGATACTCGTCCGGTTACCGTCCGGCGTCGTCCGGCGTTTGATTTTGAAATTATGTCAAATTGGATCGTACGTAGAGAGAGGCAAAGTATTTTATTTACTAACAATCATTAATGACTCATTAATTGGCTGCGGCAATGATAATTCTGATGGAGAAGAATCGGGAAGAAAAGATAGATTTGAGATATAAATTCTTTTAATATTTTTTGCTTCAAAAAAAAAACAAGCCTGAGGGATTTAATCCTTGTGTCGTGGGGGGCTTCACAAACATGCAAATCACATGCACAAAGACAACCAGACTCAGAACAAGCATTCGTGGATCACACAAACGCTTGTCCTATGCGGGGATCGAAACTGCGACACGTCGCGCTCAGTGGGTTTGGCGTGGTGACCTCAACCACTCGGCTATCCATGCAGTCAGCGGCTTTATCTTTGAGTTTTAGACTAAACGCACCTCAAATACAAGTAAAAAAAACTTACAGGAAACCATGACGTAACATAAATTACAATAAACTTTTTGAAACCGTGAACGACGACCTTTTGTAACTTTCCATAGACAATTGTCACCACCTGGGCATCGAACTGTGAACGTATTGTGAATTCGACACACAGTTTGTTTCTTGAGTTCAAAGGCGTTTGAACCCAAAACAACAATTTCCTTACGAATTAACTTGTTTTGGGTGAACTAGTTAGGGAGTTAAACCATAGTTAACTGTTGGGAAACCATTTCTGCACAATGCTTGAATCATTTGGTTGAAAATTAAATTAACTTACAATTATTGGAACCCTTACAATACCTATAAAAATTCGTTTTAACAACATTGACTCTCGCGATAAGGAACTTAATCCTTGAGTAACGAAAGTTTCACAAACATTCAAGTCACAAGCACAAAGACACCCAGACTAAGAACGTTGACGACCTCCATTTTCGAGTGGCGTACGCACCGGTTTCAAGGTGTCGCTAGCTCTGAGGTCCCGGGTTCGATCCCCGGTCGGGACAATGTAAAAAAAAACGCTTTTCTACATTGTCTCGGGTCTGGGTGTTTGTGGTACCTTCGTTGTGTATGAATTCCATAACACAAGTGCTTTAGCATCTTACTTTGGGTTCAGAACAATGTATGTGATGTGCGCATTTATTTATTTAAGAAGAATCTTTTGTAACTCATACTATCGCTTGTACTTCTCGGGGATTGAACGAGCAATACTTCGCGTATACTGGGTTAAGAAAATTCGGCTATCCGTGCTACCAATACATAAAGTTTTCTGCTAAGAATTGAAGTGAGTGTCATTATATTGCCCATTCAAAGGTTTACTAAATCCATCTAGATTTTTTTTCCTAATACATTCAACTAACTTTGTCTATTTTTATTTTTTTAATTTCTTTGTGTCTTTGTGAACTGAATCTATTTGATTCATTTGCGTGGACCCGTGCACTCCTTGCTCCGTTATCCCTAAAATTTTTTGTAGTACCAAGGCTAATTGTGACCGTATAGGACAATATTTTTTTTCATCCCATTACCCATTTGCCACATATTCAGAACAATAACGTGAATGACGACGCAGGTGCTAGCGCCACCTTGCGGCAGGTGGGTGAAAGAGATAAAAAATATTAATTCTTTTCTCATCACCTGTTGAGCTTTGTAATTGTCACTACTACTGTATCTTAAGGGGAATTTTATCTAAGGATTATTGGATAAAAATAAATGTTTATGGCATAGCTACCTTTATTTAATACTAGCTGTTGCCCGCGACTTCGTCCCCGTGGGTAAAAGATATAAATTATGATTTATACCTGCTCTGTTTTTTCACATTTTCCATTGTATCTTCGCTCCTTGCTCCTTGCTTAGTCGCAGCATGATGGTTCATAGCCTAAAGCCTTCCTCGATGAATGGTCTATTCAACACAAAAAGAATTTTTCAATTTGGACCAGTAGTTCCTGAGATTAGCGCGTTGAAACAAACAAACTCTTCAGCTTTATATATTAGTATAGGTAAATTTTAATTATCAACAAAATATTAAGATGAAATAATTGGTTAAACTATTTTTTTTCATTCAGACATGGAACATGTATTATCATTCTATATCGGTTTCTCTTTTTAGTTATTAACATGGTTGCGTGAGTAATACATCAATATTAACTATTTTCTGTTTGAGTATCTATAGTCAATCAAAATCAAAATGTTTTTTATTTCTAATCGGCATAAAATAGGCACTTATGAAACGTTGTAATACCTAACTAATGATTCAAAGTGCGCGGTTCCAAAATGCCATTTCTATAGAGAAGAATTAGCAAGAAACTTTAAAGTGTAACTCTTTAAATAATACTTTTATAGGTACTGGAAAGTGCAAGTTCACTTAAGATATGCATTAAAACTGCAGGATAGGCTAGCTAGATAAAATACAAGTACACGCTAATATTATTTCTACAATAAACAAAAACTTACAATTAATTACCTTTCAACACTGTTGACACTGTCAAGATTATCGTATCTTAATGACTAAATATTAAAAACATTGCAACAATTTAACACAACGATTATTTATAATCATTTTAAATGAACCACTTAACTCGAAGTTACTTTTTAATAAAAAGAATCTTGCAAGATAAGCTTCCCCTTAAGTGCGCACGCGCCGCGCACCTGTCGCGGTCGCGTGCGGAGTCTGCATCTTAACGAGCTGCCTGTGTGACAACCAATGTTTGAGCTTTAAGCGATATAGCACCATAGTATAATAGAAAATATATCAAAATGGCTGCTTGGACCATTTTGGGGATATAAATGTGTAAAAATGGCATGACTATGTTTTTTCATAGTATGTCATGGTATTTAATCCATGTGACTGTGTTTTAACAAACACACGAGCCACATGCACAAAAACACCCAGACTTAGAACAATTATTCATGGATCTCACAAATAAATTGTACTACGCGGGGATCGAACCCGCGACACGTCACGCGCTGTGACTGTAACATGATGACCTATTATATCACTCGACTATCGCCGCAGTCTATATAATGGACTTTCTCCTTGATCTAAGAAATTCACAAAGGGAAAAATAAAACATCGTGTCATAACCTGGATTTCAAACAATACCTATATTATTATAATCAAAATAGCGTGGTGATCAAATCTCAATATTGTGATTATATTTTGACGTTTGAGTTTATTAGCTTGTGTGACATTTTTCACTAAAACATTATCCTACCTCTATTGCGTACCCCGCTTCATCGTCCATTTCAAACCATACTACGCACCAAGAAAAGTACCGTAGACGCGGCAAAAACGGTAATTAGTTCCTAGACATCACCTGGACATCACATTAAGAAGGATATGAATACTTCGAGAAGACAGCTGGCGATGTGTTCTTAATACTAGGGTCATAATAATCAGCTTGCGATGTGTCCTTACAGGTGTGTAACTCAAGGCCGTTTTGGAGAAAAATGTGGCGTTTATTCGCAATTTTAGAACTATTTTTAAGGTGTACATAACATGCTTTTGTTTATAAAAAAATATAATCCGTACATCTATACAAATATATAAAGTTGAAGAGTTTGTTTGAACGCGCTAATCTCAGGAACTACTGGTTCGATTTGAAAAAATATTTTTGTGTTGAATAGACTATTTATCACGGAAGGCTATAGGCTATATAACACCACGCTGCGACTAATAGGAGCGAAGTTACAATGGAAAAAGTAGAAAAAACGGGAAAAATTCTAACCACGTGGACGAAGTCGCGGGCAACAGCTAGTTATGTAATATAGAAGTGGAATATGTGCCTTTTGGTAAGAATGAGGCAAAGTGTGAAATATGTATGCGACTTGAACACCTTTTTGATTATCTTCAAAAATGAGGTTCTTAATTTGTTCGTTTTTTTATGTAGGTATGTAAACCGATTACTAATACATTTTCAATCCGTTTTTTATGTTACATATCTTCCTGCTAACAATAGTCTTTTGAGTTTTATTACTTGTGCTTGGACTTAATAAAAAACATGTTTAAATATTTAAAATCCAACAGCTCATATTGCGCGTTCGCATGCCTAAGCATGCAATACACAAATAAAATCACATTCACGTCACTGCTGATCAGAATTGTGATATTTTTTTTAGATTTTGGTAGCTCAAATCTTATTATTTTTACCAAAACTATACAGTTATTTAAGCAAAGCGCTCTGACTTTGGCTAAACCACGTAGTCTCCAAAGCTACTCATTTTAAAATATCTCAAAAACCAATTTACCAAGTACTCAAAATTAAAAATACATTAAAAGCAATGCTTAACTTCCTTTTCATAAAAATCCGACAATTGCCTGCCTGAAATAACAAGCCTAGGACATACAAAAATACTGTCCGAAATGAATTTAAGTGAAAAAAGTATGGTCGACTTGCGAGTAACAATGGATGGGAGAAATCCAATTTATTTCAAGTAACTGAGGGATCTTGGTTAAATGTTTGATAAGAGAATGCAATTTGGGACTAACTTGCGTTGTTTTTAATTGTCGATTGAGGTTCGATATTGAGGGGAAAAATAGTGGTTAGTTTGAAGATATTGTAGTTAGACTACGTTTTCATGTCTGTTTCTTTAGCCCATGATGCAAAAAGGCGGGGTGTTATAAGTTTTAAGTGTTTGTCTGGCTGTGGTATTATGGCTACTGAATGGGTTGAGCGATTTCTATTGAATTTGTTTTGTATCGAAGGTGAATTATGTGCCGGTGTTTTTAGATATGTTTGATAAAATCGGTCGAACCGTTTAGAAGTTGTGAAGGGGATATTTTTCAGTGTCAGCTATTTTTTTAAATGGTGGGAATCGAACCCTTGACCTCCAGTGTAACAGTTAGGGCCACTAAGCACTAGACCAACATACCACTTCCTAAATTCCTTTTTTTATTTTAATTTGTTAATATTAAGCTGATATTATAATGTCATTATTCAAGGAATGCAGATGACAGACATATTGTCAACACATGTCAACTGGTCTAAATGTCACATCTCTGCACCTTTGTTGCTATGTAAGGGATTTTGAACTTTGTGTAAACGGCATAGAGTTTTTTATTGATTGTGGTGGCATCGTAGAAGCAAGGTGCTTGATAAATATTGCATAAATTGTAGTGTTTGTGAAGAATTTGTTTTGTTTTTTTGTCAAGAATAAATTATTCGTTTATATTGTTGTTTATTTTTAGAAATATATGTTGTTTTAAATTCGAAATATTTGTTCAACGAATTTAAAATGACAGTGATCATAAGCAAAACATGAATTGAGATATTATTTTGGTCTGAGCAAGCCTTTGACTGCTTCACCTTTTTAAATTAAACTTGAAAGAAAAATTAAGTTGTACACTTTCAGCTTTTAAACTGAGATAACAAATATTGCTTAATATTATAATAACAAATACCTTATTTATTTGAGGTCAGCGTGTGATATTTAAACTGTAAACTATTAAAACTTTATTTTAACCTAACTGAATCTGATTATAACTAAACGGGTCATTATTTTTAGCAAGTTCGAAATAGGCCTAGTCTGAAGATTTCCATTTTTCTCCGTCCTTTGCAACAATTATCCATATTGCTATTTTTTATCAGAGAGCTTAAAAGCCTCTCCCAATTTCTTCCATGATCCTCTATCCTCATCGAACCAGCCCTCGTGCTAAGCGTTTCGATTCTGCCCTCTTCCTCTCTCCTATATTTTTTGCGTGCCCAACAGGGTCCATATTGAACTCTAACTGCTATTTATTTTCTACAGTCTCTGTAACATATGGCATGCAATAAATGATTGAGTATTGAGTATTGTCTAGCCGCTAGCCACCGCTTCCTAGGATGTCCGACTTAATACCAGCCTAAAGATTATATTTCCCAGTATTTTATAATCAAGTTAGATAAAAGCAGGTGTGCTCAACCTATGCCTAGGTTTCAACCTCTTATTAGATCTAAGAGTTTCTAAGTAATATTACCATACAAATTGCTACATATTGCGATGTAACACTTTTAGTGGTGTGTAGCGTTAGTTGGAATACTCATTAAACGGTTAATTATTATTCATAAACTATAAAACGGCTTGGAATTAACCCTTAGATACTTGTTAGTGACTATGTTGGGAGATGAAGCGGTTAAATAGATTTTGATTCAATTCTTTAGGACTTAGTAATTAATATAACCACAAAAAAGGTGACACAGTCGTGAAAAGGTTAATTAAATTGAAAAAAAAGAACTTGTAAAGTAATAGTAGAAATTAAAAAAAACAAATACTTATGCCAATTTATAAATGTCCTGTGTGGGAATCGAACCCACGACCTCCGGTTTAGCAGTCATGCTTACTAACCACTACGCCAAAATTTTGAACTTCTAGGGTGTTAGCTAGTTGTAACGGGGGCTTTTTCTAGCAGTATTCAATATTATTAAAAAAACTACTCTCGCATTAAGGATTTAAAACCTTGTATCTAGGGGCTTTCGCAAACATTCAAGTCACGAGCACAAAAATACCTAGATTCAAAACAAAAAAAGAGTTTTTATTTCCGTTTCCATTGGCCATTGGCCGTTCTCCAGGCAAACGTTACAGTAGTGACTTTAATTGCACGGTTCCAAAGTGTCATCGTTATGGAGAAGAACCGGCCAGAAACTCTAAAAGTTACACTCCTAAAAATAAAATATAACAGTATCATTTCGCAAGGTCTCAAAATAGTTTTAAATCATTGAAAATCGCTGATAGTTTACAATGTAACCATTCTCTACAAGTGAAGGATTTACATATATAACATATATGTATACAAGTACTTATGACATGTTGGCGGCTAATGAGCACGATTCTCATTAGCGATCGGTTGACGAGCGACAGATTACTCCTGTTATTCTTAGGTGATATCGTGTGGGATTCTAGTCCTGTTTAGGTAAGAATGTAATGTGTACTTTTGTAGTTATTTAGGTACTAATTTTATATTAAATCTGGCTGTTGCCCGCGACTTCGTCCCCGTGGGTAGAAGATATAAGTTACGATTTATAACTGACCTGTTTTTTTCACATTTTCCATTGTATCTTCGCTCCTATTAGTCGCAGCGTGATGGTTTATAGCCTAAAGCCTTCCTCGATGAATGGTCTATGCAACACAAAAAGATTTTTTCGTTTTGGACCAGTAGTTCCTGAGATTAGCGCGTTCAAACAAACAAACTCTTCAGCTTTATATATTAGTACTAGCTGTTGCCCGCGACTTCGTCTGCGTGGTTAGAAGATATAAGTTATGACTTTTTCTTCGCTCCTATTAGTCGCAGCGTGATGATATATAGCCTAAAACCTCTCTCGATGAATGGTCTATTCAACACAAAATGAATTTTTCAATTTGGACCAGTAGTTCCTGAGATTAGCGCGTTCAAACAAACAAACAAACAAACTCTTCAGCTTTATATATTAGTATACATATAAATTTATGTTACTGGGTCTGCCTTTTTGTTTGTTTTTTCAGTTGAAAGTTTTACACACATAGATATTTATTTCGTAAGATTATATTTTTAAATACACTGACTAAGGTAAATCATTTAAGGTTTTACAGCCTATATCACTTATAGGTATGATAAACTGATGGTAGAAGTTTATCTATATCTATACTAATATATAAAGCTGAAGAGTTTGTTTGTTTGTTTGAAAGCGCTAATCTCAGGAAACACCGGTCCAAATTGAAAAATTCTTTGTGTTGAATAGACCATTCATCTAGGAAGGTTTTAGGCTATATACCACGCTGCGACTAATAGGAGCGAAAATACAATGGAAAATGTGGAAAAAACAGGGAAAATTATTCATCTTTGAGGGCTTCCGTCAAAAAATCCAACTTATATCTTCTAACCACGCGGACGAAGTCGCGGGCAACAGCTAGTGTTTTATGTAAGTCGTTCAAGCAGTTTTTGATGAGTATGGTAACTAACAGTGTGACACGATAATTGTCTTTATAAGATACGTCTCTTTATATCACCATAACTTATAAATCCTTTACCGGTAAATCGTAAATTAATGATTTTTCTTTAGTAAGTATACTTTCTTTTTACGTTGCATGATTCAATAATGCGCTTTTTTACTATTATTGTAGAAACCACTTGTCTACTTTCTAAAAAAAAATGATATTCCCATATACATCCTTATTTATTTAAGTCTTTAAAGCAACTATAGGGCAATGTTATTATTCTAAAAGGCTAACTTTTCTTGCCATTTCTTCTCAACTATTCAGACAAAACGAAACTTTATTTTAATACCTGGGAAAGAGTCTTAAGATACTTTATTTCATGCCTGAAATACTAAACTACCTACAAGCATTCTCACTCGCAATACACGCTTAACTTACAAGTAGTAATTAAACTAAGTTCAGTATTTTTCAAACTTTTTAAGATAAATTATATTCTTATCCAATAGACTATTGTTTAAAAAAAAATGGCCTCCACATCAAGCAATTTTTGTATTTATTTGCAACACATTGTTTTTTTATTAAATTCGATACGTTACAGAGATTATAGAAACAAAATAAAGATGAATATGGATAGAAACATTCAAGTCATATGCACAACGGCAGACTTAGAAGGAGCATTCGTGGATCGCATAAATGTTTGTACGCGACGCTTCAAGTTTACATTTTATCTCGGCATTCCTACGGAAACTGGAGTCACAGCCTGGAGGTCCACGGGGTCAGCGTCGTGGACAACAGTTAGTTATGAAATAAATAAATAAAAATTAGACAAGCACCCCATTTACACACACAGTTTTCAACTGCAAGTATTTAACAAAGTTTATCATATATCCCATTAGACATGCGCTCTACACCTAATTAATACTCACGCCGACTAGACGCGGGGTACTTACGCGCCGTATATACCTGTGTAGGTAGCTTCACAAACAGTGGGGGTTAATTCTCGCCCCTTTGTGCCTAGTATGCACCATTCTCTTAAACTAGCGGCCGTCTGCAACGGAATTCCGTTTTGTTTGAGGGAGAGTCAGGCCAAAGATTATTAGAGTAGATGTGACGGGTTTTTTTCTGTGAGAATATCTAGGTTTCGCCGTGATGGTGTACGAAATTGAATTCCTTAGAAACGGCTCGACCGATTCTTATGAAGTTTTGTGTGCATATACGGTAGGTCTGAACATGGGACAACTTCTATTTTTACCACTAACTATTTATTTAAAATAAGACCCACAAACATGAGGAGCGAAACGAGAAGAAGAAGAATATCATTAATGAATCGTTAATGAATCTCTACGTTTTTAAATCATACTTATTGACAAAGCAGGTACAGTTTTATTTCATATAAGATAAAAAATTCCTTTGTTTGATTTTAAATAAAAAAGGATGTATTAAATAACACGTCATCCATGTCTCACCATCAACTGATCTTTGTAAAAACAAACAGCTATCACATTTTTAACACTGTTTTGGTTTACAGAAAAAACAATACATTTCACTATTTGACAGTTATTGTAATATCAACTTTTCAATCGACTTCAAAATTTGGTTTCTCAATTCGTCTGTATTTTGTGTGTTTTTGTCTCTTTGTCACCTTCGGACTGAACACACTGATTTTGATGATGTTATTTTCATTTAACATGAAATAGCTGTATTTTGTGTTGGAGTGGAGACCACGTTTAGGCAAACGCAGTGTAGGACGCCCTGCGGCACGATGGACCGATGATTTGAAGGTGGCTGGCAGCGGATGGATGCGGGCTGCCCAGGACCGGGATGGTTGGCGCTCTTTGGGGGAGGCCTACGTTCAGCAGTGGACGGCGATAGGTTGAGATGAGAGCTGTATTTTGTCCTATAATTCTATCAAATTGGTCTCAGTATTTTATCTTAAAGAAAAAACGACTACTGTTTTAAGGAATTTAATACTTGTGTCGTGTTTATTTCACAAACAGACTTCCAGACTCAGAACAAGCATTTGCGGATCACAAAAACCCTTCACACGTCGCGTTCATTGTCATTTTTTTTGTTAAAACAATATTCTAAATCAAATCCAAATTGTTTTTTGCAATCCATAATGTAGGTACAGTTACAGGTGGTAAAAATTAAATAAAATTTAGAATATTGTTTCTACATTTTATATAATTTTGTTTTATTATAAAAAATATTTTTTTAAAAATATAAAAAAATAGTGTCTAACTGTCATCGTGAGGAACCTCCTCACGATGCACGCCGTGCCAAGAAGTACCGCTCTCTGAATCAAAGCCTTGACCTAGACGCCCAACGAGAGCCTCCAACTCTGACAGGCACAGTAAAGATTAAATGACCTTAACGTAGGCACAATACCACCCAAAAACGCCACCTCTACACCCACCTAATCTCCACAAACTATCTCCTGCGTACAACCATACACACATACACACATACATGTAATAATTTGTTACTTGAGACTTTGATAGCATCGAGGACTCGAAGCTTTGAGCTTCAGAACTGATATTAGCTGTCTTGAATGCAGCTTAACAACTCAAGCTGTGTTTAAGAGGTGTTTGACACCTGAGGTGAAAAAAGGGCGGGGAAAAAAGAGGTGTGATAGTAGTTTTGGTTTTGATGGAAGATATTTTCGGTGGGAAAGTATGGTTTTTTTTTTGGAAATGTATATATGGCTATCTCCTTCATTAATTGTTTGTGAGATAAAAGAATAAATAAAACCATCTTTGCTTGTTAAGTGGTATCAGTTCTAACTATGAATGTTCAAATGAATAAATTAATATCTCTAGACGTCTTTCTCTTATTGTAAAATTATTCTGTCACAATGTTACTTGCAAACAATAGAGAGGTGTGGAAGAGAAAGGAAGAGGCCTTTGCCCAGCAGTGAGATCTAAAGTAGGCTTATAAAAAAAAATGTTAGTTACCATACTCCGGAAGAGAATGAGTGCGTCAAACAGATTATCAAAATGTATTGAATACTTTTTTTATTTCATCACATCATTAAAATGTAAGGGATAAAAAGCCTTAAAGTTGCTGTTAGAGTTGCTAGTGACGTCACACGATATTTTAAATCGACGTATCTCCTTCATTTATTGTTTATGAGATAATAAAATAAAAAAAACCATCTTTGTTTGGAAATCTGCCTGACGGACTCCAAAGATATTTTTTTGTCAAATACCCTATTTAAATATTATACTATTCTTATAAAAAACAATAACTACATTATCCCTGTATTAAATTCACAAATATTGGTACTGTAATAAGTCAATATCCCAAATTTCGGAGCTACAATATCTTGGTGAACGTGATAATTAATAAGGACCGGTGCAACCTAATTGGAAGGTTTCCAAGAAATAAACTAAAACCATCGTTAGGTAAGATTATATTGTTATACTATGGGAGGTTACATAGATTTGAGTTTGTATAATCTATATCTACACTAATATATAAAGTTGAAGAGTTTGTTTGTTTGAACGCGCTAATCTCAGGAACTACTTTTTCAAATTAAAAAATTCTTTTTGTATTGAATAGACCATTCATCGAGGAAGGCTTTAGGCTATAAACCATCACGCTGCGATTAATAGGAGCTAAGATACAATGGAAAATGTGATTAAAACAGGGCAGGTATAAATCATAACTTATATCTTCTACCCACGAGGACGAAGTCGCGGGCAACAGCTAGTTTAGCTATAGGTGGAATGGAAGGATAGATGATTGAACACTGAATAGTGAATACTAGATGGTGGACACAAAATATGCAACTACATTCTTACAAATAAATGTTTCTTTCTTTCTTTCTCTTAACGGATAGCCGAGTGATATAGTTCAATATGCCTGTGCGCGACAAGTCGTGGCTTCGATCCTGGCGTGAGACAAGACTTTTTTATTCACTAATGCTTGTTAAAGGAGTTTGTGTTGCTCATATGACTTGAATATTTATGAAATCGAGAAAGTATTAAATTAATTAGTATTTGTATTACCCCAATTTTATTTGATAATTCTAGATTACGTTTTCGAAGAGATAATTTCTTTCTCATACATTTGAGCGATGCGGTCAACGCTAACTCTTCAGAAATAGTTTTGTAACATGGGTACCTTGGTAAAAAAAGAATGGGCGACAGGAGAGTGGTCACGGTTTGATACCCGTTCCAGGCAAGTACTATCCTTGCGCTAAATTATCGAGTTATATCCTCGACACATACTATTAAACACACCTGTATGAGTACTGCGTATGGTTGGAAAAAACATTTGAGAATAGTTTTTTAATTATAAGGAAACAATATAAAATTGAGCTTTTTTCTATTAAACCAATGTTTAGTAAAATAATCAAATTCGTATCATATTTGTAATTTTGCTATAGTATTTATAGAAGCCATAATTAATACACAATGTATACAATTATGTGAACATGATTATAAATATTGCTAAATAAATTAGAAATTATCACGCGATTGACTATCGTAATACATAATTTCATTCTTCCAAATCGGTTCAGGCATTCACAATAGATAGAGAAAAATAAAGCCATAGGTACATATGAGCTAAAAAAACAAGTTCCCAAAAATATTTATCACCTTTCAAATTTAATACCGTAGGTATAGACGTTGCTTAACATCGATGTACAATTTTATTATTTTTATTAGATACGTTACATCATGTTAAAAGTTCATTTTTGAACCCAAACAAAAATACTATTTCAAGATAAAATAATCTTTAAAAGAAGTAACTCCATCCTATTATCTCTAACAAGAAAACAGTAGCCATCCTTTGTTCAATCTGAAGGGCTTAAAATTTAATCCATTTGAACAAAGAGCGCCCTTTAACAGAACAATAAAGTTTTACGATACGACAAACATACAGATTTATTATTAAATAATCCAGGCACATCCAGGAGCTGAGCTAGTTTAATTGTTTTCTATCTCTTATACTATTGCGTTCTTTATTTGTTGTCAGTACTTTAAAGAATTTTGCTATGTAATTTGGGTTCCGTAGGAGTGGGCAACGAGACCCTTTACAACCGAATTCGAAAAAGAGGGAGGTTTTTAATCTTTAAACTTCGGACTGGATGAACGTTTTTGTTAATTACCTATTATTTCGTAAAAAGTGTTGTTTTTTGTTGTTAAAGTGTCATATGCCTTTACAATCTATTATTTTGTTTGGTAACGGACTGTTTCTCACGAATTGAAACAACGAAACAACATATTGGGGTGTATAAAGTTCGCGAACATTTGTGATATATTTTTCTTGTTTAATTTGTTCAAGCTTTCTTATCCTGTCTATAGATCTTCAATCATTTATGAAGGATTTATTATGATGAATTAATTAATGTTATAAATTTGACAATCGGTAAAGGAAAACTGATAAGGAAACCAGGATTTTAAATACTGAAGTCTGAAATCGCCAACCCGCAGTGAGCTAGCGTGGTGATCAATGCTCAACATTTCTTTATACTGGGAGAGGCCTGTGCCCAGCACAACTTAAATTTGAGGAAGGCCAAACCAATTTAGCCACCTTCAGTTTTAGTTTTACAACAAGCAAAGTAGAAAAATGATACCTTTTTAGTGTTACGGAACCCGTTATGAAAGAACGACTCGTAAACAACAGCTTTATTTGCAGACAGTACTTTCAAGAATTTACAATTATTTTATTGCAAGTTCTTTATTTGTTTCTTACTGCCTTTGGACAATTTTCTGGTGCATTTTTGACATGATTGTGGAGTTCAACTTAAAGTTATTGAGTTTATTGCGTTGTGATGATAGTCCTTAGAAAATAAGTTACTTACTACTAATTATATAAGTGTTGTTTCAAATCTTATATTTATTGTTTGAAATCTATACGTTTGTTTGAACGCGCTAATCTCAGGAACTACTAGTTCGATTTCAAAAATTCTTTTTGTGTTGAATAGACCATTTATCATGGAAGGCTTTAGGCTATATAACATCAAGCTGCGACTAATAGGAGCGAAGATACAATGGAAAATGTGGAAAAAGCTCACCTAACCTAACCACGTGGACGAAGTCGCGGGCCACAGCTAGTTATAGCTAAGTGTAGTGATCAGAAGATCTGCGCCCCTTTATATTTTAATGGTACCTAATACTACCTATACCTAAAGGGTAAAACCGAAATCCTTTAACTAAGGCTTCGCTGTTTGTCCACTCGTCTGCCACTAGTCTATCCAATGAACAAAGTTAAGTTATTTACTCTAATATTCGTAAGTGTCCGTTTATTCAAGATCTTGGACCAACTGAAGTTTAGGTGGTAAACGATTTTGTCAGTACTAGAAACAGCTTCAAAACTGGTTTGCCAAATATAAAGCCTTTCGACAAATCGTAAGACGTATTTTTAATTAACCAAGCAAGTCTAGAAGTAAGTGAGTTGGTAACATATTTCGGCATTAATTATGTCTCCCAAACGCAGCCTCTTGGCAACCCTTTAGATTACCAGTTGGCAAGCATTTTACTGTTATTTAATCCAAATACTAAGGATATTTGGATGACATACGGTCTAGGAGTGCAGCGAACAAATCTTAAATAAATTTTGCGAAGAAAGTAATATATACATATATTCTGCTATACCGGAGGTCGTGGGTTCTATTCCCGCTTAGGACAAATGTTTGTGTGATGAGCATGATCATTTGTTCTGGTGTCTGGGTGTAATTTATCTATAATATGTATGTATTTAGAAATATATAAGTAAGTTTATCAGTTGTCTGGTTACCATAACACAAGCTCTGCTTAGCTTGGGATCAGATAACCGTGTGTGAGTTGTCCCAGGATATATTATATTTATATTTATTTATATATAAAAAATACCGGCCTACCCACAACACTACACTTCTAACGGTTAATTTTTATGCTTTAGCTTTGTAATAGAATTTTTTAACCCATGTCGCAAAAAGAGGGGTATTATAAGTTTAACATATCTATGTCTATCTGTCTGTAGCATCTTAGCTCTCGAACGAAGTGAGCGATTTTAATTTAGTTTATAATATAATATATATGTGAGTCTTCTTAGATATGTTTGATAAAAACTGTTAAACCGATTTAAAGTGGTGGGCAGGTGAAAGTGAGGAAGAATGACCGCATATCTGCAAATATACTTGAGTATGGACCAAACTCCCGACAGTGGCTTTGTCGATTTTTCTAAATTTAATAAAATTTTGCAAGTCAATAGGAAATAGGACAATCTTAACCCAACAAGCTCGACGCTGCCCACATCCCTGCATCCTCTCTACTAACTTCCAAGGAAAGAGCACTTCCATGTTAGTTTTACACAAATTTAGTGCTGCCACCTAGTGACGCTTAGTCAGACAGGACCTTGCACAATGTGATCATTAGTTTCGACCAAGCTATATGGTTGTAGTCCGTCCTTTGTCTTAGCTTGGAATATTGTTGTATCTTAGTCTGGGGTTGACTTGAGGGCTTGCTAGGAGGTGCCTCAAAGGATGGTATCAAATTTCATCTGCACAAAGTAATAACAATAGTTTGGCTTAGTATAACGCCAGTGAATATGTATTTATTATGTGGATTGTAAAATATCACGAGATGAGGTAGGCGTACCAAAGGACTGAGAAACACTTTCCTTAGAATGGGAAAAACGGGAAAGAGGAGTTGGAGGTCTTTGCCCAGTAGTGGAACAATCATCGTCGTCGTGATGCAAAATTTAAAACCCCCTCGGATAGGTAAAAGTTGGCATCCGATGGTAAGTTCTTGAAAGGGGCGGGAACTAATTCTTGCTGTTGATGCTTTTGGGGAAAAGGAGATGACGAGAGAGAGTTTCTAAAGGGGGTACCAAAAAAAGGGTGTTTTCTGGAAGGGTATACCTAAAATTGGATGTGGTCAATATTTAACACCATGGTGTAAATACTTGATGCAAGGCAGACAGACAGTAGATCCTCGGCAATATTTCGTGAGTACCCTTTTGGGACCTGGACCTTAAAAACCTAATTCTGTGAGACTTAAAAGCTTAGCCAACAAGTTTAATATAATTGTTAATTTCCTCATTTAACTCGTCTTTGTCACAAGACCTTTCCATAAAGACTGCGTTGGGTCTACATTTTAAACTAGGTTATTTTTCCATCTCTTCCGTTTAGTTTGTCTAGGAGGGTGGCTATGATGTAGGCAAAAAATCAGGACATCTTTTCAACCTGCAGTACGCAAGCATGCACGGTTTGAATTTGAATTTGTGGTTTTGCTTACGGCTGAATACCGTGTGAATTTTTGAAAAATTGGCGGGTAGTGATCTCTTTAGACTCCCAAATCTTTCTAAGCACTAATTTAGGTGAACTTTTAGATATTTTGAGGATTAAATCGAAAAACGGACCCCTATCATTAAGGTAAAGACCCACTTTCTGTTCGTCTGTCCTTCCGTCTGTCATCATGCTGTAAGTCATGAACGAAAAAAAATTAATGGATGGTAGTCATAAGGATGTTTTTTTTTGAATTTGATATTTCTGTAGCCTTTTTTACGGATCCCTCGTCGTCGTCAGACGAACTATCACCTGACCAGTTTTATTGCAAGTATGCAGTGTTCAATTGCTGAGTATTTTTAGGAGTTACAGATTGACAGACACTTTTTTTTTAAATAAAAACTATGTAATTAAGAAACCTTGGATTTTAATATGTCTATAAATTATTTTTGAGTACTTTTCCTCATCCCATGGTCACCGCAGTTAGCCCGAGGCGCACAAAGCCAGGGTCGAGCCCGCATGCCCGTTTGTTTTATACCCTTTAGTTTGCGTGCCATGGAAATTGTGAGTCACGTCTATTTGTTGGTGTTTGAATTCATTACGGATGAGTTTTTGCTGGTTGTAAGTCGAAATTGATGGTTGTCTGTTTGGTGGTCGATTCGAGCTGATTTTTTAGAAAACCTGATAACGTTTTTCCACACTCACTTTCTTGTTTATATGTTAGTTTGTTTGTCATTCCGGTTGGATATTTGAAACTCAATTTTGAGACACTACCTTATAAGCAGGCAGACATTTTCAGGGTAGCTTACAATGAACAAATCCAAACTCTTATTTAATAACCTCGGTAGTTCAGTTGTTAAAGCGACGCTTATAGCCAGGTGTCGCAAGTTCGAGTCCTGACCTAGTCTTTAATTGTATTCAAGTCAAATAAAGTTACAAATATATATCAACCTTTTAATTATCTTAATTTTAACCGAAGAGTATTTAATTAAAATACCGATATTACTACGATTTTAATTAATTTCCCGTAAAGAGCTGTCCCGTACAAACAAATTATTGAGTGCATTAATTAATTTGATACTACAATCAGTTTCCGCCGCATGTCTGTCGGTCAGATACAGTATATAATTATAATAACTTTAGTAACGGTTTCGTAATTATTTATTTAATAACCGGTAGTAGTTTCGAAGCCGCGACTAATGTACTTTCAAATTAACGTGGTATTCTAAAGCAATTGTCACTTGCTAAAGTCATTGAATAAAATCTTTAAAAAGGTGTTTCCCAATTCGTAGTTTTTATGTTTGTTTCCTCAGAACTTCGGACTGGATAAATCGATATTTTTTTCATTTTACTTAAAATACCTGTTATTTGGTTCCATATATTTTTTTTACGGTTCTCTACTTAAAAAAAATATTATGCTTACATAAAATACCCCCTAGCCAACAATAGCCATTGTATATACCTATATACTTGTATATAATCCCATCCATACACACACAGACAAACACATTGACATCAACCAATTACAAGATATCTAGCGTGACACGGCCGGACATCGAGCATGAAGTATACACAATGATTGACGTGCTAATAACATCTGAGCTTACTATCAACTCTTGAAATATGACTGACAAATGTGGAAGCAAGATGGCGCTATATGAATGTATATCGGTATCTCGCTTTCTCAGAAGCGAGAGTCCTGCGTTATCTGATAGCGGCCCGGAGGACCACATATTAAATGAAAACAAAAGAAAATTGAATTATTTTCTTTTGCGAACGATCATAAATTGTACATATGGCTGGAATGTTGGTCTAGTGGTTAGTGACCTTGACTGCTATACGGGTCGCGGGTTCAATTCCCACTCAGGAAAATTGTTTGTGTGATGGGTATGTTCATTGGTTCTGGGACTTGGTGTAATTGATGAAACAAAGACAGGGTGTTACGAAGTTTTTTCCCTCGCAGCAAAAGCACTGAGGAAGCAGTGAAGGGTGAGCGAAACTGGGAGCCGTCCAATGTAATCTGATCTTCAAAAAGTGCTACTTAGTAGCCTAATTGGAAGAAATCACTATTGATGTGATTTCAAAAATTTTAGAATCCAAAGAAAGCAAACTCTTTCTCTTCACAATATTAGTACAGACACAAATTTCAGACATTACATAACCAAGAAACCCAACACCTCAAGATCACGTTTATAAATTAACAAAACAATACCAACAAATTATTCGTATTAGAATAACAATTTCATACCTGAATTCACAGCCTTCAAATCTTGGAATCAAAGTGTACATCGTATTAAGGACCCTTAAGACTCCTCAAGACTTGTTGACTTACTTCGAGCTCAACAAAGCAATTTGGCTTCATCAAAATTTGAGAGTACATTGGCGAAAACTATAACAGCGGTAAATAACTTTAGGTCGGGTTTAGACATGTTAGAAATTGGACAAATTGGTTTGTATTTACCCTTTACTTTGACACTTGAATCAAAAACTTTAGCCATTGTGGAAGGGAGATGATGCTATATACTTTGTAGAGCGCTATCTCTTTTCGGCGTACACGATGTTATTGTTTTAAGATCTCTTGGTACGGGGATTTCGAATGACGTTTGTTTGACGTTAATTTAGATATCCTCTGAGGCACTTCATCAAAGCTACTGATATGGAATGCGTTGATTTTGCTTATACATGATTATTGAAATTCTCTATGTATTCCAACTGAGTTTCAATGCTTAATATGAAGTGCTGTTTTGAAGTAAAATCGAATGAGTTCTGGGTTATTTAATAGATTTTCGTATAGTTAAAAAATATCTCGTGGGATTCTTGTCTTCTTGAGTTTTTTTTAATATAACTAATTTCAATAATCGCGATTAATGATGTTTTATGCAAAAATATCGATATTCAGAAAAGTTTCAAAAACAGGGCCCCAAGGGCAGAAATGGAGCCCTACTTCTGAGTTACCGCGTCTATCCGTCTGTCAACGGTCTGAACTGTAATAGCTAGACAATTGAAATTTTCACAGATATATTTCAGTTGCCGCTGTAGAACACATTGTAAATTTAAAATCGAGTTTAAGCTACCGATATCATTGGTTGCTGATTGTTTTGTCACTTTTTTATACAGAACCCTCAGAGTACATAGTGAGACTGTTAATTGACCACGAGTTTTTCTTGATCTAGACAATGCAAGTTCCATTCAATCTATCTACTGTCCGTTACCTTTCTACTGCTTCTACTTGTAATGTTTAACTTAAACCCATCAATAGGTTAAAATAGTGTCGTCCATCCCCGAAAATAATAAAAGGTTGAAGACAAAACGAATGTGAAGCCATTTGTCTGTGACCTTTGAGGTCAAACAGCCGGCAATAAATGGCTGTCGTTCTCAAATATACAGGGTGAGCAGACACGAGGAATGATGTGCACAGGGTGAGGAAAAGATGGTCGAACTCTTGTAGTGAGCAACTTGAACTAGTTGTAGTTTTTGATTTAGGTATGTACGTTTTGACGGTTGGGAAGTATATTGAATTTTTGAGTACGTTTTTCAGTGGTATGTTCTGGTTAAGGTAATTTGTATTTGAGATTTCTGGATTTTGTTGAGGAAGAAGAAAACATGTTAAATTGCCTAAAGCTGTACTCCTGAAATGCAAAAAAACTTTAAAAATACACTTAACAGTTTCTTACAATTGCTGGTTTGAGGTAACCAAATATTTTTTCTTTTGTAAGGACAATTAAGCCTTGTTATTTCATACACGTTTTGCACGACCCCTTGTCACTAATACATAACTAATATTTCTAGTAATCTATTTATTACCTTTGAGTTTACACTGTGCTAGAGAATGATAAAATTATAATATACGAGATTAGTAATAGTTATTCTGTTGTCTATACTTTCTTACTTAAAGCTTTCATTTAGCTGTGTGTAGTCCATATAATAAATAAATAATACTTCAACAGTAATTCTGGATTGGGACAACTCGCCAACGCTCATATGAGACGTTCCAAGCATATACAAATGCTATCATTATATTTTATAGAAGTTATATCAAAGAAAATTCGTCACAAACCCTTGTCCCTACCCAGATACTGTAACACTATAGTTTTAAACTCGAGAGTACAAAGTCATCAGTCTATACCAACCTTTAGCAGAACTATGCGGGATTCCTCAACTAAGTTGAAACTCTTCAGCTTTGATCCACGTTCACAATGTTTTGTGCTTGAAACCTTATTGTTTGGAAGACGTTGGTAGGCTTTCGGGGTGTTAAATGGGCAGACCGATCGATTGTTCAGGTTGGGACGTCGTTACTATGGTTTTGGTAACGATGGATGGCTAATATTTGTTGTATAGATCATTAGGGTCCTAAACTGACACATTTAAA